>NC_071518.1:30995363-31035363 GCF_027887155.1 Malaclemys terrapin pileata | reverse complement strand
AACTGAAGTCAATGTAGCTAACTGAATCTACACCAGCTGAGTAGCTGGCCCTCACTTTCTCTGTGTGCCTGTATATATCTATGTGTGTGTCTAAGTATTTAAGAGGAGGACAGTGCTTAAATACTGTACTTGTTACACAAAAGTTTAGGTAGACCACAACTTATGGTGATGTTGTCTTTTTCCTACTTATTTTTTAAAACCAGCTACATCAGTAAGAATGTGATTCAGACTTTAAATGCCAAATTACCAGTGTTTGTTCCTCCCCCTCCCCTCCTTCAAATAAATAAAAGATCCTGACACCTCTCCAATGAGAACATGTTAGGAGGGAAGAAAGATGTAAGATGTAAATCAATAAAAAACTGTTAAACATGAAAGGGTTGGGGTGTTGTTTTTGTTTTTCACTTGATTTGTTGCAATCAGAGAATTTTACCTTCAAGAAAAGTCACCTTGACTTTAGAAATTAAAGAAATCCTGAATGATATGCTAATTAGGATGCATCTCTTTGAAAACTTCTAAATGGTGCTGAATACATTTTTTTTCTGAAACGCTCTTCTGGTTTCAGTAGTTCATGTAAAGTTCTTCCCTACTTTTTTTTTTTTTTCCTAAAGAGAGTTAGTTGGTCAAGTTGATCCCTTGTTTGAAATTCAATCAAGGGCATTAAAGTGTAAACCAGTTGGAAAAACAAAGAGCTTAGGGAAATCAGTTTCTTAAACAACAACAAACAAGCTCTCTGTAATCTTCTTATAGAAATTAATGAAGGGAAAAACCCCCTCAGCTTGGGGGGATAATGATCCTCAGCTATCATATAACAAGCCTAGAAGGTTTAGGGAGAAGGTGAGAATTAAGAAAGCTGGATTAAACTGAACTTCCAGAAGAACAAAAAAGAAATTTGGGATAAAGATCACAGCTCTCCCAATTTAAGATTGAAAAGTAGTTCTAAACTGGAAGCAGTGGTCTGGCTTAATCCTTTATGTAAATCTGTTTAGAGTTAAGTTTGCATCTCAGAATGTTTTATTTCTCAGATGCAGTTAATACAAGAAATGTACAGCCGCAGAATACTTTTTAATACTTAAAATACTCTGGAGAATTATTTTTCTTAACACTCATTCTATGAAAATAAAGCCTTTTTATCAAGGAGTGTTGTATGATTTGAGAATCATAAGAATTTTGTTACATGTATCTTTTTATGCTTGTTTTTAAATACATATTCTTTACTAATTAATCTCCTCAAATTATTTAACTAGCAAAATGAGATCTCTTTACATTTCAGCCCTACACAAGACGGTGGTCATAAGGGAGTTGCAGATAAACTTAACTAAATTTAATTAGGTATCTAGGTACCACATGTTTATGCTTTAATAAATGTAAATACGCTTAGTAATTTTCACTTCAATAACCCCCCTTTCCAAAGATATGCAGAAAATGTTTTCATTGGTATGAATAAGATATCACAGATATTTTTATTTACAAAATCTTGACTAACAGTTATGTAAGTATAATTTTAAACCATCTTCTTATTCGTATTCTGTTTGAACCAGCTGATGTGGTTTCTGTTTTAAATTAATAAAAAAGACAGCAGTGCAGTTGTTGATTTTGTCTCTAGCTCCCCTCCCCAACAAAGGGGTAAATTGCCTTGTGTTTTTTCCCCCTAATCTTAAAGCTAATCAGATTCTGAAGTTGTATTTTCAGTTAGTGATGACTCAAACCAAATGTTTAAGGAAATAAATGTTTTGTTACTCTGCTGGAGCAGATAGAATGGTCACATGCCAAAATATTGTGTTTATGCTATTCTAATAAAACAATGGAGAGGTAGGTATCCAGACTTTTGGTTTGGAATTTGTGCTCTGTTCCTAGATAGGCATGGGCAGCGCCGGCCCCAGGCACCAGCCTGGCAAGCAGGTGTTTGGGGCGGCCACTCCGAAGAGGGGCAGCATGTCCAGGTATTCGGTGGCAATTCGGCGGATGGTCCCTCACTCCCGCTTGGAGCGAAGGACCTCCCCCCGAATTGCCGCCACAGATCGAGATTGCGGCTTTTTTTTTTTTTTTGGCTGCTTGGGGCAGCCAAAACCCTGAAGCCAGCCGTGGGCATGGGAGATTCCAGTTTGGGAATCTCCATTCTAGTACCATTTTTCCCAGTACCATAGAGCTGAAATGTAGAATATTGACACACATTCATGTAGGCCCAATCCTCCAAAAATTTACTCACCCACTTAACTTTATGGTACTATTCACAGTGTGTCAAGTTAAGCACATTTGTATATTGCTGTCAGACTCCTAGCTAGCCAATGTTCAGAGCAATGCTGGCTGGCATCATGAGATATGTGAGTAGAATTTGAGGCTATCAGTTAAACAATCAGGTCTCAGATACATACTACATATGATATAGACTTTACTAGAAAATACTACATTAGATCCTGGAAAAAGAATAAAATTCTGATCAGAGCAATGATAATGACTTTTAAAGGTTAATATTATGCTATCACCTTTCCATTAAGAATAAATACCTAGCAAGGGAATATAGTTCACGGTCTCTATGGCACAGTATTTCTCTTAACTGATTGTTGAACACATTTAAAACATCAAGTCAATGAGATGTAGTTAGCGACTTTTCAAAGTTTTTAGAGACAGATCTGAAATCTTGCACATTTCAGGGTAAAATGAGATCAGAGTGAGTAGAAATCACTATACATGAAATATCCTAGAGTAAAATTTATTTTAATCTCTAATTTTATTTTATTTTATTTAACTGAGAGGATTAAAAAAAGAAACTGCATTTGGATTTGTTGGTGGTGGTGGTGGTTTTTTTTTTTTTCATTTCATTTCATGGTATGTGGATAACTCTACTACTACTACTACTTCCCCTTATTCCATCGACTGCAGTCAGGTCTTGCAAGCATCTGCCATCTTTGTCTGTCCAAGGTGGCACTAAGGTCCACCTTTTTACCATCTACTTTGAAGCAATCCATCCATTGATTCCTTGTCTTTCCTCAGGGTCTCTTTCTATCTATGCTATCTTCACCAAGTCCCCTTCATTCATCCTCTATGCATGTCCAAACCAGCAAAGTCTCCATAGACAGCACACTAAAAACAAATTGTTCATGGTTTTTGAAAGTTTGGTGTAGCTGTCCAGAGTTTTTCCAGTTAAAGTTTGTATATTCTGGTTATTTTATTAGATTTTCACAAGATGTTACATGGGATTTTAAAAATCATACTTACAGTAACCATCATGGGCGATGTCCAGGCAGCTACAGACCTTTTGAAAAGATGCTCATGCAACCAAGCATAAACCTCAACTTTTGTAAAATTTTGTAGATTTTTTTTAATTAAGAAGAAATTGTGTTTTGATTTTAATATATCATTTAAAAAAAAAAGACTTTTCCCCTAAACAAAAAATGATATTGAAAGAGAAAGATTTAAGGCTTAATTTCCTTCAGCCAGCCTGTCTACAGTACTTATTTCACCTGCATCAGTATAGTATCTGAGTACTCTAATGTTTTAATGTGTTCATCCTTATAACACCACTGTGAGATAGGGAGGAGTCATTGTCTGCATTTTACTGATGGGCAACTGAGGTACAGAGATGTTAAATCACTTAGCCACGCTCACATAGGAAGTCTGCAGCAGAGCAGATAAACGGATCCAGGTTTCCCAAGTCCTAGACTACTGCCCTGATTGCTGGACCATCAATAGGGTGTATACTTAATTAGACTTGCTCCCTCCCATACATGCACACACTCTCCACTCTGCTTTTCTTTGGTCCTTAGCTGCCCTCTTCAAAAAGTCCTCGTAGAATACTCATCTCACTGGATGAAAGGCCCTTCTTACCTTCCCAAGATGTGGTGGATCCATGTTCGGTTCCAAATTTGTCTATCTCATCTACAATTTCATTGCATCAACTTTGCATGCAGGTAGACGTGCTTATCCATTCCTTCTTTATTTTTCAGTTGCCAATGGGCAAGTGAGTCCATTAGCTCCAGGAGATGGAAGTCCTAGTCACAGCCCACTTGGGAACTGACCATGAACTTTGGCTGGTCCTCGTGAATGATATCCTTACAGAGAGGTTGCCATTAAAATGTATCACTTAGAATAGGGAACAACTAATAAAAGCACATCTACTTAGGGCTGGTCCACACTAACCCCCCAGTTCGAACTAAGATACGCAACTTCAGCTACGTGAATAACGTAGCTGAAGTTGAAGTATCTTAGTTCGAACTACAAGGTACTTACCATGGGTCCACACGCGGCAGGCAGGCTCCCCCGTCGACTCCACGTACTCCTCTCACGGAGCAGGAGTACCGGTGTCGACGGCGAGCACTTCCGGGATCGATTTATCGCGTCTAGACAAGACACGATAAATCGATCCCAGAAGATCGATTGCTTACCGCCGAACCCGGAGGTAAGTATAGACGTACCCTTAGAATGTGAAAAAAACTCTGGAATCTTAGATGCCAGAGGGTAGTAACTGCTGGCTAATACTGGCTTCTCAGGCCAGGCACTGTATTTGTAGTAACCCACTATACTCAGATAACAATTTGCAAATGATACTAGCCAAGATGTGAGATCCTATCAGTCCATGCCACTTTTCAGCTTCTCAGGTGCTTCAGGCCTGTTACCTATAGTAAGGTGGCCACTTATTAGTTCAGATGGTTATTCCCAGTGGAGGGAAGTGTCTTGGATTTCTTTCTAAATCTTTTCCTTTGTGGTATTTGACACATTATTTAATGATTTTGTTCAAGCTGTTGTGTGTCTGCCAAACTGAGCCAGGCCTTTCTGATGTCACCACAGACATGGCTGAGCAGGGTGAAGTGAGCTTCACTGGGACAGTGTCTTTCTGTTTGAAGCCATAGGCCCAAAGCCTCCTGCAGAAGGAGGGACAGTCCCCTCACCCGCCAGAGCCTATAGCCCAACATCTGAAACAATCATGGTGAAAGGGAAAAATTGCAGGACACCTATTACTGTGTGCAGGACACCTGCTGTTGTGGACACCTGACCACCAAGAAGCAGGAATCTATATGCCATTGGAATGAGATAGGTGGAGAGCAAGAGCAAAGGGTATTGCTTCTACTGGAATTGTAATCATTCTCTGATGATCTAGCACGGGGTAGGCAACCTATGGCACGCGTGCCAAAGGCGGCACGCAAGCTGATTTTCAGTGGCACTCACACTGCCTGGGTCCTGGCCACCGGTCTGTGGGGCTCTGCATTTTAATTTAATTTTAAATGAAGCTTCTTAAACATTTTAAAAACCTTATTTACTTTACATACAATACTAGTTTAGTTATGTATTATAGACTTATAGAAAGAGACCTAAAAATGTTAAAATGTATTATTGGCACGTAAAACCTTAAATCAGAGTGAATAAATGAAGACTCAGCACAGCACTTCTGATAGGTTGCCGACCCCTGTTCTAGTGCCTGGCTCGCTACACTCACAAAGAATCAGGAAGCCTTGAAGTAGGGAATAATTCCATTGTTCTCCAGATGCATGACCAATAGTCATAAAAGTAGTAAATAACCCATGTGGCTGCCTATTGTGCTGGTGGCTCAAACAAGGGGGAAGCTATAAGGCTACCCCCAAATCACACTGCGGATAGTTTAATACTTTCTACTGAAGAGTCATCCACACCAGAGGGTCTGGTGAAGTCTGTGGATGCCTCAGTTGGAAGTTCCTGCCTAGTTTAGGAACTCTTGAATGCTCCCCATTGGATTCCCACATGCATTCACCGTCCACCACCCCTTGTGACTCCTTGCTTTCTATCTGCCCATGCTTCTGTTTGGCTGCTGCTTAATGCTGTTTCCTGTCTGCTGCTCCAATTACTGTTCTTTTTGGCGGTTCCTTATGAGTGCTGCTGCATATCCTGGCCTTGAGAATACTTTTGGGGAATGAAGGAAGGTACTGAGCTCTCACGGACCATTTCAGAGTCTGTCAATGCTGTATGGCAGCCTCCTAGTCATCCTGTGACCTTTGGAAAGATCGTGCCCTCTGGCAGGAAAGAAATCTCTGGGGAGAATGACAAAAAGGACAGAGCTGTATCTGTCTTCCAGAGAGGGCTATAAACTTGCCCCTCCTTTGGTTAAATTGAGTTGTCCTACAGAACATGGAGAAGCACAGTATAACAGTAAAGTTTCTGCCTGTAAGTATTTCCCTCTTACTGCAGACGGCCAGGTCTGTGAGCAATGTAGGCCTGGTAAAGAGCTGGCAGCATTGTAATAAAACCCTTCCATTGGCAGTACTCCTACCAGGGATCTTACCGTATTCTCAGGAACTGCAGCATTATGGAACTCAAAGAGCCAATTGTTTAACAAGCAACACTAGTGGCAAGATCTCTTGTAGCTACCTAGTGGGTAGAAACCACTTAGCACTCGTATCCTGCTTTTCATTTATAGATCTCAACGTTCAAATGTGGCTAGGTGTCATTCTCTGGTGGTGAAATAACAATAAACTCGGGCATAGAAAATGTCTGACTTGCCTGAGGTCACATGGCGATTCAGTGGTGCAGTTCAACCCTCCTGGCCCTCAAATCTGTGTGGAAGCTGCCCTGCTCTGCAGCCAGATTTAAAGGTGACTATACATACATGACTAGTCAGAGGCCTCTTTGTACCTAATTCTGTGGCTGGATTGCATGACCAGTGGCACAGTTGGTCTCCCCTTCGGCTCTACTCATGTCCCATTCATGCAGGTTGCAGTGGGTTCTTCCAATCCATCCCTGCAGTTCCCCTCAAAGTGTGCCTCATGGCTGTGGTGAACTTCCTTTGTACCTTAATTTGCCATTGTCCACTTTCAAATGCATCTGAGTTCCACATGTACTGAAATTTCTGTGGAGAGAAACTATGAAATACACAAAAAGAACAGGAGTACTTGTGGCACCTTAGAGACTAACAAATTTATTAGAGCATAAGCTTTCATGGACTACAGCCCACTTCTTCGTATGCATCCGAAAGCTTATGCTCTAATACATTTGTTAGTCTCTAAGGTGCCACAAGTACTCCTGTTCTTTTTGCAGATACAGACTAACACGGCTGCTACTCTGAAACCTATGAAATACACGCATCTGTCTGATTTTTATTTGAAATAGAATACTCGGTTATCTCCACATTTAATAAGAATCCAGAAGCATATAACACAGGTTGTAGGGAATGGTTTTAATCTGTTTCTCACAGACAGCGTGCTCTCTCTCTCATATCTTCACAAACCTAATGAAAAATTGGATAGTAACATGTAAATCTCAGTAAATGTTACTAATTGAGGTTATTGCCTAATAGCATGAGAGGGAACATTTATTTTTTTGCTGTGGAATACGGCTTGAGGACATTTAAATATATCTCTTTCAAGAAGGAATGCTTTAATAAGCATCCGTGTTAGGGGGTCTGAGCTTTGTAGGCGTGGTGCAGACCAGATGGGCAAAAAGGCACATTGCCTGGCTACAACTGCCCTGCTTGTCAGCCCCAATCAGACTTGCTCTAATCCTTGTTTTAATTTACTCAGCTTGTACAGCACCAATCCTGCCAGTGCAGTCCTTAGGGTCCCTTCATTCCTGCCATTTATGACAAGGAATATGCAAAGGCACAATTATTCATCCACTAAGGTGACAGAGAAGTGCTCTGCTTGGGAATATGTTTCCAGGCTTTCGGCATCATAATGTCAGTTGTTAAAGCACTTTGCAGTTGCAAACAATTCTTAGGAGACCATTTTTAAAAAAATATTTTTGAGCACAGAAGTGCTAAGACTTGAACTGGTCTAAATGAATCTTTATTGATTCAGAAGAACAATATTGGAAAGTTTTCTAGACACAAAGTATCACACACTTCTGCCTTTTATTCGGCTGAGATGGTTTTTAGTTAATTATTGAGCTTTTCTCATTTGTTAACTAAAGACAAAGGATAATATATTGCGCCACCCTTATTAAGTTTTACAGATTTTTTTTATTGTTTATATTCTGATGTATACCACATTCTAAAGCAGCCAAAAGAGAGAAAAACAAAACAAAAAACACTCAAGTATAGCATTCAGCCTCTCACTCCATGATGTATTTCATTTGCTACGGTCAGAACAATTTTAACAATGCCTTTCATTTTCCTATAGCCTAAAATGATTTTCCTTCTGTGAGGCCATTCTCCAAAAGTTCTCTTCCCCTTTCAGAGTATCATTTGCAATTTAAAGCTAACCTGGTGAGTGTACTAACAATGGGCCTGCCCATAAAATGGTTCAAGGCCTGCCTGCATGCCTAATGAGGTTGATGTTGAGCTATTTAGCTCTTTGTCCTTCCATAATATCTACTTAATGCAGTTCAATGGGAGTGGATTGTTAGAAGCACTAAAGATTCTATTAAGTCTTTACTAAAGCCACTCTATTCTACTCCAGCTGTATAGTGGCAAGAGCATTAAATTTGAGAATGTAGTGGGAACAAGGAGCTTGAAAAAGCATCTATAAAAAAAGGACAAATTTCCTAACGAAGTAAGACCACACTCAATTTTTAAGACCTGTTACTGTTGTATCTAGAGCTAAAGGTGTTTATGATTTGGACTTTACATTATATTCAATTAGTCTTATAGTCACTAGCATATACATCGTTTTTTGGTTAAATAAAACTGGAATACATTCAATTCTCATTTTCATCTCAGAAAAAAATAGTGAATTGTTTCAAAGGCTTCACTTCAGATCACTTTGGAATTAAATGCATCTACCCATTAATCTAAATGGTCTAACAAGATTGATCTGAACTGGTGAATTCCTATGTGCTTCATGATATTCTTACTTTGCAGGGGGATAAACAAAAATATTAATTCAGTACATTATTTTGCTGAAGGGACTGTTTTTTTTTATCAGGCCTGTATGATGCTAGCCACCAGCACTGGGGAGGTGGAGGAAAGTGAGAGAGAGAGAGGGTAGAATGGCCAGGATTTCACACAGTTGCCATTGACTTGGCTTGAAGAGGCAAGCACTAAGCTGTCTTTTCAACCATAGTAAAAACCCTCCATCTGGCCACCCTAAAACTCTGTTCGCTTGTTCAACTTGCTGTCGGCTGATTGGGCTTTGTGAAGCAGAAGTAACAACATCAATGGTATAAACCCTTTGCCACTTGAGAGTATTACATTTCATTTCATGCTTGACTTAATCAAAACTGGGGAAATGAAATTTACACCTTTTTGATGTTCTTTTCCCTGCTGTTTAAGGAGAAGAATCTTAACCCATTTGATCTTCACATGCGCCCAGTAAATGACCAAATATGCCAAGCTGCCAAAAGCAGCCGGCTGCCAGTTGCCAGTTTATGTCAGGTCACTCTGAAAGAGCTTAATGCAGAAGGTCTTAAGTTTACATCCCCAATACTTCAATTTGCAATACCGTATTTTAACACCTGTCGACAATTTAGCTCCTGTCCCCATTAATATTAAGCTATTCTTTTTTTTTAAAAAAAAGAAGGGAAAATGTCATTTGTACAGGAGGGAAATATGTTAATGGTTGGCTGTGCGACTGAGTCGAGAGAGATGCAGAGATTAAACTATTTCCGGATTTGAATCACATCTTCAAACCCTTTACATTCGTTCCTTTCTTCTCTGGCTCTATCTATGTGATATAAGTGGTGGTGGCTGATTCCCTCTGCTAATAGCATGGGTATGCTGTGTAGAACTGAAGAATGGAGGGTGTGGCAATATTTTCATTGTGCCAGTAGGGGACTGGTTAAGCAGGAGATCCAATTGCCACCGCACGAATGAACAAACAAAAAGTGAGACAGTGACTGTGAAATTCTGTTTAGCAACTCATTTATGGAAAGAGCACTAGATTCCAGCAAAGCAGAGTAGGAAGTCGGTTTTGCTTCTGGTATGTTGCTCCCAAATCATTGTGTTGTTTGGACTTCATAATCAATCCACAGCTGTTAGGCAACTTTGTGGGCTCTTGTCACCACCTGCATTGTGGTGAATCCAAACACATGCTAAAGGAAAAATCACTGTGGTTTTGGTTTTCCAGTGGCTGTACTGCTCCCCTGCAGACTTCTTGCCTTTTGTCAAGGGCCCTCATTTATGACTTGATGAAAACATTTGTAATAGATAATCAAATGCTTATGTGTTCTGAGGGACAATGTCCTATTTGTTAAATATAAATTAACATTAACACAGATCCCCACTGCAAAAAGGCGAAGGGTTTTGACACCTTTTCAGCAAGACAGCCTGGGCCCCAGTAAAGAAAGCCAAGAGCCTGTAAAGGAACTTGTCTAGAATGGAGATCATCCGACAGCTCTTGTGTGACAAGATACATAGTTTCTATTCATCAACAGGCAGATTATTGGTTACTATAGTTTCCCTAATGCTCAAATGAAGCTAAGGCCTAAGCTGAACAGAATAGGTTAAAAGGTGCCGATGTTCGGGCCCGCGAAACCACATGTTGAGAGTCAGAGACCAAACAAAACAAAGCGCACATCTCTCTGGTCTTTGATGTCTTCTCTGAGGGATGCAGAATGAGAAAAATGCAACCATGCCCCCGGATCCAGAGGTTTGACTGGACCTGTGACAATGCTGTAGTGTGGGAGCACAAATCACAATAGGATAATCATTGTACCCAAATCATCTGCCTTAGGGGTTGGTTATTTCTTACAGAAATAAAAGATAAGAAAATGTCACTGCTTATCTTCATAAATTGGCATAATTGCAAGCTTATTCCCCAACTTGTGGTTTGTTTTTTTGTGTGTGTAAACAAGCTCAGGATACTTGAACTACTAAGTTTAACTAAATGTAATTTGCTGTCTCCTGTGCATGTTTTCTTTCTGTCTGTCCTTTAGTATTCTATTTATGTAGTGTGCTTAAAAACGTTTTACAATGCTTCAGCTAACAGCTTTTTATTTCAATGTCTGCCACAGTGTCTGCCTTGAATCCACTGTGGAACTGGCATACTGACTGCCGTACACTTCTTGCATGAATCACTGCTTCTCCTCTTTCTTCTGTTTGTGAGTATACAATGTTTTCAAACAATTCACATTCACCATAAAAAATGTTGCATGTAGGGTATCCCTTGATAGCACCAGCACTGCTGTTGAATTTTTCATAAGCAGGATTAAAATAACCACTATTTATGCTCATGATGCAGGTTTCTCCCACTACATTGAAACTCAGTTTAGTATTTTAATTTTTTATTAAAGCTCCTGTAAGCAAGCTAAATGTGCATCAGTACTGTAGCGAGAATGCCTGCTTTGATAGGTTATGTTGCCACAATTTGCTGCTCCTCTTTTAATATTCCAGCACTCCAGATCCAAGTATTATGCAAAGCAAAAATTAATCAGCACCTGCATCTTTTAAAATAATAGAATTCATGAATTCTAAAGTTTTATCAGTGTTATTGTAATTCTGATTGTCGTTAGTTCTTTATACCATTATAGAAAAATATCTAATTGTAACAACTGTATTCCTATCGAGAACATATTACTTGAATTCAAACCCTAACAATGGCAATAGGATAACTGTCCTTGAATTTGAGCCTTTTGTGATACTTCAATAGGCTTACAATGTGCTGAATTAGCAGGCATATTAATGGCCAGATGCAGCACCAGCCCATTCTTTTTACCCAAATCTTCTTATGCAAATACCCCATGAATCCAGTTCAAAGAGCTAGCTTTAAAATGAGCTTCTACACACATTCAGATGGGTCCTTTCACCACCAGCAATGAGGCTTAGATGGAAAGTGACATGAGAAAAGTTTAGACACTTGTTTTTATAACTGAACATGATCTTGTTATCATAATCTGATACTGGTAACTGGCATGGTCTGGTTGTAGAATTTTAAGCCTTTAACAGCGGGAGGTAATCTCAGCCTTTGTGAGAGAATGTACTGAATTCTCTACTTGGGGAAAGCTATCAATGAGAATCCCAGTTCATGCTTTTTCAAACAAAACTTTTTCATGGTGAAAGCTTTTATCCTATGATAATTACTCAACTGATTGCAGTTGTGCCTCTAACATTAGCAAGCGTCTAACAAAGGTAAATAAGAAAAGGTTGCATTATTTTAGAATAAACAAATGATCAAATAAACAGTTTTTGTTTGCTTGTTGAACTATATGGTAATATGAGGCCTTTATCAAAAATGCTAATGTCCACCAGCATGTTCAGTTGGTTAGTAAAAGCTTATGGATATTGTGGTCTTACTATAGTTTAGGTGGTTATTCCACATATACTGTATCTAGGTGAGGGAGGGTGTTTTTAATTATTTAATTGTAAATTCATGAAAGACTTGGAAAGGAAAAGAAATGAAATAGCTATAACACATTGAATCAGTGTGGCTAAAGCTCTCTTTCTTTAAGGATATTTTAAGTTTGTCTGTTTCACACAGATTCCATGATTTTGATGTACTTTTCAGTCTTTGAGTTTAAAAAAAAAAGGGGGTGGGGGGATCTGCTGTTGACATTGCTTGTATAAACTACCTTCTTGTAGATATATTAAAGTTGACCAATTGAGATAATTCCAAATACCTGAGATAGAAACAAAAAGTGAGAAAAATTGGTGGTTCTTCTACCATTTCATTTAGGAAACCTAAACTCTTAAGACTGTACAATAATGTCTTCTTATCAATCTGTTTACCATTTATAGTATTTTTCTAAATTATTAAGCACTTATAGCATGTGTTGCACTGTCAGAAAAAAGGAAGACCGTCCCTACTCCAAGATGCTTAATAAAATAGATTAATAAGGAAAAGCATGCCATTAACTGGGTTGTCAGAGGATGGAACACAGCAATACATAGATTTTATATACATACAGTAACTAGCAAAAATATTGTGGTCTGTGGTTGACAGGCTTCACAATAGAATACATTATTTATGTAATGGTAGTAATCATGATGAGTCCATTTAGTACTTCTGTAGGGTTCTCTTTGCAATTCTGCACTAATTCGCAGACTCATAAGCAACTCAGTCAAGGCTCTCTTTATTTAAGGGCTCTCAAAATTTAAGGACTCAGATTCATGAGACAGATGCTTAATCTTTTGTTGTAAATCTGCAAAAATGAACACATGCTGAAAGAAAGTGTAAAATAATGTGCAAGTGTAACCCACACACTTTCTGGGTGTGGTGTTCTGTCCCAGCTAGTGGCACTGAGACCACTTAGGGAGAGTTAAATGGGTCTGTTCTACAGCCTTAGCTAACAGCCAGTTGGCTGTTGAAGCTCATGCACTAAGCTTCAGAGGTTTCCAGTTCAATCCCGCCCGTTGACAACTGGGGTCTGTCAGTGTTACGCAACCTCGATTTGAACTTAGGCCTCGATCCTGAATTCTGATGTGTGCAGCATTACCCTTGCACCATCAGTCAAAGGGTCTGTCCAAGTGAAGCCAATTGGAGCATTACTGCCTTAGTCATCTAGAGTAAGCTTGCACATTATTATGACTATGACAATTTACATTAGTTGAGGATCTGCCCCAAAGGCTGTGAACTCCATATGGGCGACCCCACATGAAGTGCACAGGTAGGGTGACCATATGTCCCGTTTTGGCTGGGACGGTCCCCTTTTTCAGCTCTGTCCCGGCCGTCCCTCCTTTTTCCCCAAGAACTTGGCATTTGTCCTGGTTGCAAGGCAGAGTGGAGAGCAGCAGCTATGACCCGGGGATCAGCTGAAGGCAGCGCTGCCCACCAGCAGTAGTGGAGAAATTTGCTGCTGGCGGGCAGCGCTACCTTCAGAGCTGACCCCCCCCACCCCAGGCGGCGCATACTTCGGTGGATCAGCCCCAGCTGTGGGTGGCATGGGGCTCGGGCGCTCAACTCCAGCCCCGGGAGGCACTGAGTTCAGGGGGTCAGCCCCAGGGTGGCACAGGGCTCGGGCACTCAGCCCCAGCCCCAAGCAGCATGAGGAGTGCAGCTCTGTCGAGCCCTGTGCGTGGAGAGGGGGGAAGGGGTGTTCAGGTGAGCCCTGGGCTGTCCTGTTTTCATTTTAAGAAATATGGTCACCCTCATCCATGGGATTCCTCATGTAGAATTGTAGAATCAGGCTTCTGAAGTAGATTGAACACCTTAAGAGATCACTGTCAATATATCTTAGATGCGTGCACATGAGCAACTTATGCAATAGAATGCCCTTGCCAAGGTTAGAATATTACACTTGGAAGAATGTATTTTTCAACATTTACTTGAAACGTGTGTGATGCTACACCCCATATTCTTCATATAAATATTGTTATAATATGATTATGGCATAACTATGACATGTTTATGCAAGATGGGTTGTGTGAGGTATCATTAGAAAGGTTATGATTTACTGAATATGACTATCCTATTTGTAGGCATGTATCTAAAGTTAGGAATATTGACTATGTATCAATTACAAGTGGGTTTACACCTGGAGAATGCCACCAGAACGAATGCAATCAGTGTGGATGGGCCATTAGGGAGAACAATAGGTCTTTGATGATGTTAATCTCCCACCATCTGAGGAATTTCCTGGGATGCTACAAACAAGCATTGACTCATGGCTACTTTGACACTGCAGTGTCATGTGATCACGTCACCTGGTACTCAACTCCATAATAGAATATCAGTATTTTTCCCCTGGGGGAGGGAGGAACCATACTGGAAAACAAAGGGTTCCCCCCATATGTAAAACCTATTTAAGGCCAGAGAGTGACTTAATCAGAATTCAGTCTTCACTGAATCCCCGCCCAGGATGACTGCTGGGAACATCTAAGAAAGAAAGACAAAAGGGGAGAAGAGCTGAGCCCAGGCTGGAAAAGGTATCTGGCCTGTGAAAGAAATGCCTAAAACAACATTTAGGGTGAGAAATTACTACTTGTGACCAGTTTCTTTAGTGTATTAAGCTTAGTTTGGGTGTTTGTTTTATTTATTCAGTAATCTGCTGTGATCGGTTTGCTATCCCTTATAATCACTTAAAATCTATCTTGTGTAGTTAATAAACTAGTTTTTGTTTTCTCTAAAACCAGTTTGTGGAATTCATAACTGGGGTCCCAAAAAGCTGTGCAGATCTTTCTCCACATTGAGGGAGGGGGTGAATTTCATGAGCTTACGCTGTACAGTTCTCTGTGAAGTGCAAGACAATACGATTTTGGGTTTGCACCCCACAGGCGGTGTGCACGTGAGTGCTGGGCAATCCCCTAGCTGAGTCTTACCACACAGAGCTGATTTCAGTGTCTGTCTGCATCTGGGTGTGTCCTATCTGCCTGTGTGCGCTGGAGGAGGCTTGATGGCCTGGCTCAGCAGGACAGTGTAAGGGAGCCCAGGCTGGTGGAATAGGCAGGCTCAGTGAGACCTCAGTACATCAAGTGGCACCCCGGGGGGACCCATCACAATGTGCTTAAATCCTATTGACTTAAAGTTAAGCACATGCTGAAGTGCTTTGCTGGATATGGAGAGCCTGAGCATGTGTATAAATTCTCTGCTAAACTGGGCCATAAATGACACTTAAGTAGTGGATAAGTCTTGTGCTGAACCTATAGCAGGGTGAATTTCACCCCAAAAGAATAAAAGTTCAATACCTGGCTCTGAAATAATGGCTTAGTGCCTGCTCAGCTATTTCTTTTTCACACACATGAATTTTTTTTTTAAGCGCTTAGTGTTTAAATCTCCTTCAAGGGTGCAGCTTAGTATGCCATGGGCCCTGTGAGTAAACCAGTGTGTTTTTTTTAACTACAGGTATTCACCCAGCAGTAACATTGCACTGCACTGCACTGCATTCCAACCAGCACACACACACACACAAAGAATTATACTCTCAGAATATGCAAACGTTACCAGTCCCCGCGCCTTCATCAGGGCTGAGATGTTAGTATATTCTGCTAAATCCAAGATGACAATAAAAGAATCATGAGAAGTAAGAGTGGAATTGTTTCTCTGACAATTGCAGTGCAGTGGGGCTTCCCTGTTTGATGAACAGCTGTAAATACCCTACATGGTGTCAAGTATCAGGGGGTAGCCGTGTTAGTCTGTATCTACAAAAACAACAAAGTCTGGTGGCACCTTAAAGACTAATAGATTTATTTGGGCATAAGCTTTCTTCTTCAGTGAGGTTTTTACCCACGAAAGCTTATGCCCAAATAAATCTGTTAGTCTTTAAGGTGCCACCAGACTCCTTGTTGTTTCTGTAAATACCCTAGAATCCCCCCTCACACTTGGTAACGCTAGCATTCTTTCTCAAACATCACGAGTATCATTATGCTCCATTTGCGGCTGGCTTGTAGATTCTCGCAGCCTTTGTTACTTTTCAGATATTATACGTGCAGTACTCTTATAGCAAAACCATGAAAAATCTTGGCAAAAATCTGCCCCCTCCCTCTGCTATTCAAAACAACATTCCTCCTTATATTACAGATTGTGTAGAATATTGCTATCCAGAGTGAAATTTGCATACAGCAACTGGTTCAAACTTGAAGTAACCTCTCCAGAGTTGCACAGGAAATCTATGGGAAACTGGAAAATAGAACCCATATCATCTGATTGTACTTTAGTCATACACATTCCCTTGACATATGACAATCAGGGGATTTGGGGAGGGGGGAGAATTAATGAATTATCATTCATATTTCTTCAACGTACCTGTTCCAAGAGAACTTGCACAGATGTGTAAAACTTATTAGATTACAATCCAACACACAACACTGTAGTTCTGCTTCACAAGGATTGGCAGGAATTCTTGAGTCCATGCTGAGAGGCTCCTCCCAACATCTCATGTGCCTGTGGAGTGGGGTAGCAGTGGGATGATAGATCAATCGAGCTACCAGCCACTGCTCCTTCCAAAATTCCTGGAGCACCTGGAAAATAGATCCCTTGCAGATCCACAACTGAGGCAGGAGCGGGTTCCTAATGCCACTATCATCACAGACCTTCCTGTGTCATGCCCATGTGCTCTAGCTTGGTGGAAAAGGAAAGATTTACCATAAATGGTTAAATGCCTTGAGCATAAATACCCGGGGAGTGGAGTTAGGCTATTAGTCTAATGTCTGACCAATGCACTTCCAGATAAGAGTTTGGATCTTGCGTAGTCTCAGCTAGCAGCAGCTGGAATGCTACGAAGGCAGATGTGCAGCCCAGAGGTGGAGGGAATGAGTCAGACCACTTTAGGGCAGCCCCACAAATAGGCATATTGTTTAGCAGACCAATGGAAAGCCAAAGATGGAAGAAGTGCTGGAGGGAAGAGCACTTTAATCTGGATCTTTGAGGAAAGATGGAAGGAAAAAATCTGCACATGTTACAATATGTCAAGTCTCTGTGAATTCCTTATTGAATACCAAAAAGCATGTAAAATTATGTTTATTCCCAGTACATGCTATTGATACTGTTATTGTATTGGTTGAACCAAAGCATAAAATATTTTCTGCTTGGTAAGTAAAACAGATGGTAGATATAATAAACACCCCTAGCCAATTACATTTTTAATCTTGGTTTTAAGATTTAGATCTGTTGTAGATGTTAGAATTAACCCTGGTTGGAATACATAGTAGGATTTTGGTATCCAAGAGAAATGTCCCTGCTTAAGAAGAAATCATCTTCCTAAATTATCTAGTTGTGTGTCATCCCCTTAATCATTTATTAATTCTTTGATTTTACACCACTGTAGCACATGTACTTCTCTGCTTCATACCCCCATCTGTATGTCTGTACTACTTTTTCTTTCTCTGTCCCTGTCTATGATGTGTTGAGCTTTGTTTTCACAGTCATAAGAGCATTAGCAAAAGTACCAGTTTCCCATAGTCGCTGCCAGAATGGTAGAGTGAATGTCTGAAGTATGGTGAAAGATATACATGTACAGAGAAAAATACATATTGATATGCATGTAGATGGATGGATGGATGCATATGTATACAAATAAATAGTATATTCACAGTGCAGACATACAAATCTATCTGAAATGTCCCAGGTTTTTAGAATATTCTCACTAATAGCCTGGATAATGAATACAAATGCAGTGCAAACTCAAGCAAGCTGAATATGTACAATGGTGTGTTCCCAGCTGTCTACAGAGAGGAAAGGAGGAGAATTAACATAGGATTATCGTATTTTACATATGGACATGCTTGCCAATCCTTTTAAGAGTACTTTAGGACGGATCTACAGTCTACACATTTGAAAGGAAAAATCACTAAATACAGGTTGCGCAACCTGCTTGGTCATAATTCTTTTGCATTTTTTGATGAGTGATGTTACTGTGCATGTTCAGGAAATTGTTATACAATTAAATGAGTCCTTTTTAATTTTTTCAAAAATATCGAGAGAGCATTCCATAATCTAGCCTGAAACTTTAGCAAACTTTCATTTTGATTAACAAATCCATGATTTGGTTATGGAAGTGAAAAATGCATCTAAAATATTTCTACTTAGTTTTTCACTACAGTAATTTTAAAATAGCCAAAAACTTGCTTTCCAAGTGTATAATAAATATATTGCATGATTCATTCTTCAGCAAATTTAAAAAAATCCATTTGTTAGAGGTGTTATCTGGGTACTATAAAGCACTTATGTCTGTTCACCTAGTCATGTTTCTCAATTGGTTGAACATTCAGATACTTCTGCTGTTAAAGGCATGTCTTGTGTAATGGAATATCCAATTGAATGATCTTAGTGCACTCGTTGGTAGATTGGGGGAGCATTTGTTTTCTTTTTTGGTATAAAATGTAGTACATTTACTGGGGGTTTGAGTGTCGCAAACTTTATAGCTTGTGTGTAGCAAACTTATTGAACACACTCCCCTGCCTGTGCTTTCGGGACACCTTGTCTGCATAATACCAAGATCTGCAGACCACTAATATCACCTAAGTGGCTCGCAGGAACACTTTATGGGTTCGATTGTCCCCTGTGCCAGAGTTCTGCTTGGTGTGGGAGGAGATAGGGTTTCAGGGATTGTTTCCAGGCAGCTTTTAAGTTATGCCAGTGATGCAGAATCCTTTATACCCTAAGCCTCAAGATTACTCTGACAGGTCCCCTGCCAGCCCCCCTCCCATCCTGGCACACCCCGTATGCTGGGAGGAGTGGGTTTAGAAGATGCACAACAAGGCTGCTTTGCAGATAAGAACATAAGAATGGCCATATTGGGTCAAACCAATGGTCCATCTAGCCCAGTATCTTGTCTTCCAACAGTGGCCAGTGCCAGATGTACCAGCAAAGAGTCCCTTGCTTTTTTTACTGGGTAGTTGCAGACAGATTATGCAACTATGGGCAGCAAAGTTTAAGAATCTGGCCATATGATTCCAACACAAGCCATATGTTGTGCAGCAGTTGAGTTGGCTCAAGTACAATCAACACCAACCCAAATGTTAAATAACTAGGAAATCAGCTGTGAAGTGGAGTCAAAGCACTGTGCAGGAACCAGTGAATGAAAATTTACTGAAAGCACAATCTTCATCTGGCCCCATTCAATTTAGGTGTAACATCCATCATCACTGTGAACAAGCCTTTCCCCATAACAACCTTTACTCTGCCCTTGTGGCACCACCATCATACAATTTTCAATTCTTTGCTCCTTTCTTACCAGAGCCATTTTTTTAAAGCCATTATTCATAGTGGACGACTTCTTCTGCTGAACACCTTTATCTGACATTGAACTCAGTGGGATTTGAGGATGCTCTGGATGTGCTCAAAGGAAGTGCTCCACACTAAAGCTGGGCAGGAAATGTTTTTCCCATTCCAGAAGAGTTTTGAGGGTTTTGAAATATTTTTCCTGTCCCAAATCAGGATGAAAATTTGAAATCTCAAAACTTTTCATGAACGGCTAATCCAAAAAAAAAAAAAAAAAAAAAAATTTGGATGTGGGTCCATTGAAACATTTCATTTGGATTTTGATCTTTTAATTTTTTAATTTTTTTTTTGTATAAACTAAAATTTTGAAATGCAAAGTCATTTTGAACCAGAAAATGTTTTTTTTTAAAACATCAAAACATGATTTTTTTTAACAATTTTAAACTTTTTTCAAAAAATTTTTTGAATCAGGAGATTTCATTGAAACTGACCTTTTCCCCCCAAAGAGTTTTGATTTTGACCAATCAGCATTTTCTGATGAAAAAACATTTAATTGGAAAATTTCTAACCAGCTCTACTCAGAACCTTGCAGATTCAAGTACATCAATAAGTAATATTAATTGTAATCATGCATCTAATGTGATTATCATAATTCTGAGACTTATATATCTGTTTTCAGCTGTTTTCTCAGCTTTCCCTTGGTAAATTATTTCATAGCCGTGCACATAAAATTAAGGAATTTACAGTATTTTTTTAAAAACACAACAATGAGCTCAAATGTATTTAGAACTCAACCATGTGAAATTGCATCAGGCAATGACTCAGTCTGGGTCAGTTCTCAGCTGCTGTGAGTTCTCACCCAAATCTTTGTTAAATCAGTTTTGGTCAGTTTTGATTTATAGCTGCATCATAAAATTATGAGACTGAACCAACAAAGTATCTGCTGCCTTTAGGGAAGCACTAGCCCTGGAAGTTGGTGGATGTTGGCTCTGCAGCAGGCCAATCTACTTAGGGCTTAAGTCAGCCTGTAATAGAAAAATATAAACAAACCCCTAAACTCTCTAGTTCCACATTGAGGAGATACTGATCTACCAGGAGCAGGGAGAGCTCATAACATTAAGGCTCCCTATCTCCTGTACTGCACAACTCCCTATGGCCTTTCACCCCCTTTTCTTCCCATAATTAAACCACACAGCCTGCAGTTGGTCCAGCCCTGCATAGAAAGGGGCTGAAAGACTAATTCCAGCCTCCTGATTGATTCCTGTTTACGGGGAAGAAAAGTCTGTTCCCAGACCTCAACCACAGGAATTGTTGGTGTATAGGGACACACTCCCATTCATTGACTGATGGTTAGTGGAGGGTGGGGGAGTCTCTCTCTCTCTCTCTCTCTCTCTGCCCATCATTGTGGTACCAGCTTCTGTCCCTGATTCACAGAGTTGGAAGTAGACTTGGCCCATCAATAGAAAATAAAAGGACCACTCTCCTCCACCATCCCCGTTACTTTTTTGGAGTGAGTGGGCCTGGAGGGAGGAGTTCAAATGAACCCGTGAGACAGATATCATGGTGTCTTTGGGCTGCCTGGCTCCGTTAAATATCTTTATTGTTTGAATGGCAATGATTCCACATTGTGACATCACGGGACACAGTAAGCCTTAAGCCTGGTTGCAGTATATTCCAATGACTGGCTGGAGGCTGAAACGATGCTTTCTATAAGGTGGCAATTTCAGGCAGTTGTGAAATCAATTGAGGCCATTAAGGGGTATCTTTTTTTCTGAATAAGGAGAAGACTTTCTGGTTCACATCCCAAGAAAGTTTCATGAGGGCTAGAAGACACAAAGAAAAATTCAGGAGGGATTCTGGTGAGTGCTGAAATTTTTTACAAAACTGCATGTTTAAAATAACTGAGTGGAACCCTGTAATATAAGTTGAATTCCCTCACTGACTGATGACAATCCTAGTAAATATACACAGCATAACCCTGATGAACTGAAACTTCTGGTTTACTGAGGTTCATTTACATTGACTGTCCTGCATCTTCCTAGCACGCTGGAGAAGTGAGCTGGTCAGTAGACTTTCACATATATGCTCCAGAGTTGGGAACCCCAACTTAAATGAGCTCAGACTTAGATTCATAGATTTTAAAGCCAGAAAGGACCATTACACCACCTAGTCGACCTCTTGCACTTCACAGACCATAGAATTTCACCCAGTTACCTTTGTATTGAGCCCCAATAACTTGTTTCGCTCAAGCATGTCTCCCAGAAAGTCATCTAGTCTTGATTCGGAGATGTCAAGAGATGATAGTTTATTATAATGGTTAATCCTCAAAGCTTCTTGGGCTGACTCCGTCAACCATTTTGAACCTCTGACTATCTGAAGTTTTCAGATGTTCCCCTTCCCATCCCAAATATATAGAAACATGAGGTTTCACTGTATAAAGTATATTTACACACAAATAGTATTTTGATTATACAAAATACCAATAAAATATTGTTTCAGTCTCATTCTACAAAGAACCTCAAATATTCTATGCAATTCAATCAAGCCTGGATAATCCTTTTTTTAGATGGATGTGGGGTATCCATAAACTTATATAGTAGGTATGCAAAGAAGTTTAAATTGCTGAGATGACAAATCAAGTCTTCTCGGTTTATCCACATTAGCTAGCAAAATATAGTGCCACTTTGCAATGAAGGTGACTCCAGACTTAATGGCAGAGTCTTAATCATAGAATCATAGAATATCAGGGTTGGAAGGGACCTCAGGAGGTCATCTAGTCCAACCCCCTGCTCAAAGCAGGACCAATTCCCAACTAAATCATCCCAGCCAGGGCTTTGTCAAGCCTGACCTTAAAAACCTCTAAGGAAGGAGATTCCACCACCTCCCTAGGTAACCCATTCCAGTGCTTCACCACCCTCCTAGTGAAAAAGTTTTTCCTAATATCCAACCTAAACCTCCCCCACTGCAACTTGAAACCATTACTCCTTGTTCTGTCATCAGGTATAATAGCAAAGGAAATGTGACTGCACTAGCAAATAAAGAGTCAGGAGAAAAACATGGCATTTGAGTATTTTGTATCATTGCATATGAAGACCATGAAGTGATGGGTCACATTAAAAGCCCTCTAGCAATTCCTCAGCTGATGTAAATCAGTAAGTCAACGGAGCTATGCCAGTGTACGTCAATCTGATTTATACCAGATGAGGATTTGGGCCCCAAAACTTTTATTGTTAAGAAGGTGTATTATGCATTATTGGTTCATGGTTTTCTCCTTTTATGTTTTCACTTTGCCCACACTTTTAATCTTTGCTATATTTTTAATATGAGGGTAAAACATTCTTAAGTCTCATGTTTTCTATTTTTTTTAATCAACTTCAAAATATGTACCATTTTTATTTGCTATCTAAGATGAAATCGTGGCACACTGAAGTCAGTGGGAGTTTTGCCATTGACTGTTGTGAGGCCAATGTTTCATCCCTAACTTTTTTCCTTTCTGATTTTCTATTGTTAGTATTATTGGCCATCATTTTGAAAAGTGATTAGTGATTTTTTTTTTTAAAGCCCAGCTCAAGATAACTAAAAACTGCTTAATTATCTGAGCATGGGTCTTCAGAAGTTTTGACGCATCCAAACCACTCCTGACTTTTGAAAAAAGTCTTTAGGATTATCTGAGAAATGTGAGAGACTACAATTTACCTTTATGTACAAATACAGTAGTTAGAATTTGGAGATGCTGTAGAACATAAAGTAGGTTTTTAAAATTGCACTGGAAAATTAATGAAAATATCCTTAATGTACTTAATCCCAGGAATGATGCTGTTTCAGTTTGTTGTGTGTATTAGAGCTTCCAGTTTTGAACAACAAAATAAGCATTTCAGTATTAACAGGCTACCAGTGCCGTTCACTTAATCTTCTCCTCACAATAATGTGAAACCAACTCCAATTTCCTAGACGATGACAAAGATGGAGATTTATTATATAAATTAATCAGTAAATACATTGCATCTAACTGTTATGAAAATAAGAAGCTGATAATAACAAATAAGACTCAAAAGAAGACTGATATCCTTATTGATTCTGAAAAAGTTGTCAAAAGCCCCTGAGTTAGGAGTTTCTGTCTGATTTTTCCCTGTGTTACCCCCTCTGTCTGATTTTATCTTGACCTATGTTGTCTCATGTTAGATAAACTTCATCTTTTTTATGGAAGACCTTAAAAACACAATATCCATCCATAGAACTAAATCCACCCAGTGAAGCTCCTTCAAATTTGATGGGCAGCTTTAAATTCTGCCATTTATTTAGGGGCTTTCATGGATCTGATGCTAGAGAAGGATTGCCTTGGTGGCAGAGCTCCCACAGGCCCACACAGCCTAAACAGAGGCTTGTGACCTGGAGTAGGCTCAGATGCACTAAATTCTCCTACACCAGGAGAATTCTCTGCTGGACCCCTGTGGCTGGATTACAGCCCCTTTGCACCACTAAAATAGTGCAAAGGGACCATAATCAGGCTACAGAATCCAAAAGTCCAACTTGGCTTCAACAGCATTTACCTGTCCAGTATTGACATAACAATTGGCTTCTCAAGTTGAGTAGAGTTTAACCAGGGCTGGTGAAATGTGGGCATATATTCCAACACGAGAGCTCTCATCTATAGGGTACCACTTCCATGCTTAGTGTGCTTATTTCATAAATTCGTAGCTAACGAGGTTTATCTCTCTAAGGCATGTTTTCCAGATTTCATATCAATTTGTAATTTTTTAACCCCTCTCCAATTTATCAACCTATGTTTTGAGCTGTGAACATCACAAGTGGGTACAAAATTCCACCAACAGTTTGACCTCAGCATTGCTGTTCACAGAGATAATATCACCTCCCTACTCCCACTTGATAGTCCTCAATATGGGCAATGCTTTTCCAGCTCTTATCTGTTATCAGAGTTATGGGAATAAATAGGAAGGTTGGGGTATGTTTGTGGGTGTGTGCAGGCAATTAATCTTTTTCTGTGTGTGGTGCATTTGGAAACTGTCGCAGAATTTCCTGACGATCAACTTGCAGCTGCTTGTGAGGTCAAAAAAAAGGAGCCTTACTGTGGGCCTTACAATAACTTTTTTGAAATTAACGAGAAACTGACAAAATTGCTTCCTTCAAACACCTTGCTGACTTATTCCAAAACAGCATATTTTGCATTCTCAGCCATGATAGCTGCCCAGGGTGGAAGGAGAACCTATTCTGCCAGGATGGCTCCATAGGCTAAATGTTCATCATGGTTACTTTCTTGGCTTGCAATATCTCTTCCACCTCTCTGCTTCTGCCAAGATCTTAGTTCTCAGTGAACAAAAATTCTGTGTAGTTGAGGGCTCCAATTGTTATAGTTTATCAGAGACTTTGGGCTTTTGTTCTAAAAATTAACCACAAGATCCCTAGTTAAGTAGAAAAATTCCAACCCTGTCATTTGGGTTCAAAGGTTTAAAAAAATGTTTAAATAAAACATGCAAGTCATGCAGCATTGTATAAATTCCTGTCTTGTTTATGCCACTATCATCCACTGCAATAAACCAAGTGAAGGTTTCTAAGTCTGAGCAAGAAATGGTGCAACACATGGGCATGTGTCGATCCACATAAATTTCTCTCCTACAAATTAAAAACCCAATAAATGAAAACTATCCAGATGCACTGGTAAGAAATGAAAGGCCGACTCAATGTCTGGCTCAGCCATTAATGAGCTTTTTTTACACTCCCTAATCATCTTGATTGCCTTGTTGAATGGAGCATATGACACAGAACCTTGCGCAGAATCTAAATAGCCCTTCATTCACTTTCATTCTTTGTAGGGAAAGTGGTGATTCAGTTCTGGCGCCTTTTCAAATGGCCACTTTTAAAATGGACATGATATTCTTAACTTGAACTCATTTTCAGTCTAAAATCTTTCCTAAATCTAACACCAGTTCTCTGTGATGTATAATGGTAAAGGCATGGAAACCCTCTAAAGGCATGGAAACTTTCTAAAAAGTAATCATTTTGCCTTCTCGCCTAAGGATGAAATTCACTCAACTACAGAGCTGACTGCACAAGTCTCTAGCTGTTACTTTAGGCCCATTTAAGATCTTAATCTGCAATTTTTAACCAAATATTCACTACCTTTACTTATTAAAGATACCCATTTTATCATTTTGATAAGAGTTTTTCCATAAGGACGGAAAGTCATTATTGTCTTTAGTCTATTTGGGTAGTCTGTGTGAGATGGATTTATTGCCTCATTTCAGTTGACAGGGGCCCACATGCCAAAAAAGACTATCCTGAAAGCTTATTATTACTATTAGCCGGTTGGCAATCTGAGCAGGAAGGCCGAGGTTAGAATGGATTTGAAAAGGGAAAAGATTGAGTGAATATTGAAGACTAAACAACTCTTGAGTGAGGAATGGCAAGGAGAGCACACAGGGAGGGGCAACAGACAGACTACAGAAGGAGGAAAGAGTGAGACATGGGAGGAGAATGAGCACGAAAGAGGTAGCGGCTAGAGAAGCGAGTCATACCAAAAGAAAAATGGGAGCAAAACGGATCCTTGCTATGTGTGCCCACGTTTTCTACAAGTGCTTGCATCTTTGAGCAGGTTAACAATGGGGGCTGGCAGAGATGTATCCATTGTGTCAAGCGAGTGGGAAAGAATAGACTTCCGATGATCAGAGGAATTTTGGAGAGTCATCAGGCACATCTCTGCTTTAAAGCACATTGCCAATTGCCATTGCTTTGTTAAGACAACAGGAGGACATCCTAATTTAGTGAGATTTAATTTTCAGCTTTTGTCAGTTTGTTTGAAATTTGATCAAGGTGTTAGTTTCTGACAAGAGCTAAGGGCTCTTTGCTAACTAGTCTGGCAGGCAAAACCATTAAAACTCATTTATGCTTAAAGCAGCATGTAACAAACCCAGTGCAGAAAGGTGGCTTTCTGTCTAGATACGTGAGTCTAAGGTGAGCGTCAAGAGTCCTGAACTAACCTTCCTCTAATTTTAGCAACTCAGCATTTATATGTCATTCCACGTAGTTGCAGAATATTAAATGAGGGCAAGTTTTAATCGAATATCGTTTATCAAAAGCTTGTCAACCTAGCAGGAAAATCCATTATGCCAGGCAGCCTCCAAGGGCACACAGGTTTCTCTAGTGCCACTAAGATGATGTAAAACATTTCTCATAGAATTGAGCAAAAATGTAACCAGGCATCGTTTTTAAGTAAAATGCATTATTTACTTAATTAAATATAACTTTTACGAGCATGACTGAGGTCCTTATGGACTTGACTAGAAGGTACCAAAGATTTTTAATTTATCTGTTCAGTAGCCTAGGATTAAACATAGATTTCTTAGGGCTTAATGAATTTTGCTGTATGGATTGGAATAATCCATAATGCAGATACTCTTTAATAGACCAGAAGTACTGAGTACTTTAGATTTCTAACTTACTGCTCTTTACTTGTTAACCTTGTTTTATGCACTTAGGTAAAAGTTGGATTTCATTTTAGTAGATATTTATTTTACTTCTTCAAAGCAGCATCACACACACAAAGAGGCTAGGACATGTATTATTTAAACAGGAACAGGGAATAGCTTGTTTAAAGTGAGAAAGGGTGTTAGGCATTGTGAACTATAAAAACAATTCATTGTTAAAATAAGAGTTAAATTTATCATTTTAGCAATCTTCCAGATTAAACGGCCAAGCTTGCCCCCCTAACATGACATCATATTGTTTACATAAAAAAAACTATTTTAGAGAACAGTCTTGAGTTGGAACAAGTTATTTAATGTGGCAAGAATTCATAAAGCATTCTTAGAAGTTTTCGTTTTAGCCTAGCTGAAAGGAAGTCAAAACAAAACATTTATAGTATATGTGAATCATATGCTTTAAACATTGCTTCAAACATTGTTTCTATTTAGGGTTTCTTTTTCTGGCCAAAAGTATGAAAAGATCAATGAAGTAGGTTAGTACAGGAGGAAAAATATATACTTAGATAAAGATGTGTTTATAAAACAAATGGAATGCCTACATTCATTTCAGTGGTAAACATAAGTCCTCCATAGCTAAATCTTTCAGCATTTTCTATTTAAACCTGTTTTTGCAGATGTTTAAAAAAGTCACGGACAACAATCTTTCAACTATTCTGGTACATTTTGGATGCCCACTTTGTAAAATCCCTTCATTGGCTGCTTCTGGCCTTATTTCCTCATGTAAAATTCCAGTTAAAATGAAAGTCAATAAGAGTTTTGTTTTGGGGTGCCCAGCATGGTAAGACATGATAGTGTTCTGTCCAGGGTGCAGCTGTTATAGAAGCACTAGGTTTTTTTTTTTTTTTAATATAACCTACTATAATTGGCTAATCCAATGGTGCTAGGTAGCATTTTAATATCGTTAGGAAACAAGGAAGCCTGGCTTCACGTGTCTGTTATAACCAGCTCTATTTCGGAGAATGATGCCATGATGTCTGGTAATGCTAACTGGCAATGTAATAAAGTCACATCTAAAATACCACATTCCAATTTTGTGCTTCCTGTAGTGATGTCATGCAGCCCCAATCAATCCAGCACACACTACATTAGGTTGGTTATTTGTAGAGTATCTTACTTCCCATTCCTTAGGAAAGGGCACAGTGAAAGAATTTCAGTTGGATTTTGTTTTCTAAAAGGGTATCTTTAAAATGATGGACTAATTTGTATCTCATTCACATCTTGGCTGAAGCAACTGCCAGCTGCCCTCAGGTCAGGGAAATGCCTTCTTCCTCTCCCAATACACTCTTGGAGAGCCAGGACTTTCGGAGCACGTGGCCCAAAAGGCAACACAGCTTCCTCTCCAGGAACCACTCTCTACATAATTTCCTAGTGGGAGTGGCACATTAAAGAGCCCCCAGCATCTCCAGGAAGGAGAGACTCCACACCAGGAGCCCCATCGACATCAGCAGTTCTGGAGCCTATGAGCTGTTTTGTGGTGCTGAGAAATCAACTGGGGTAAGTGACCGTGGGGCTAGGTAATGATCAGGAGCTAAATCAGTGGGACTGAGTGTGGAAGGGTTGGAGCTACCTCAAAGAGCCCAGACTGAACCTGCAGCTGCCAGAGCAAGGAACATAGAGGACAGTGGAAGTACAGCGTACCCAGGAAGTGACAACAGCAGAGAAAACTCAGGGGCACCAGGCGCAGTGTTCCCACTGTTTCCATCATATGGGACAAGCGCCCCGCTGTCCTCAAGAGCAGAGCCAGGTCCCAGAAACCCAGAGACTGAGCTATAGAGCCTGCAGTTACCTGAGCAGTCACCATGGTGGGGGAGGAAAGCCTCCACTACCCCAGGGGGCTTTCTGATATCAGCAATAATTTTCTGATAATGAGAAGGGAGAGTTTCAGCAAGAATCTATGAGGCGGGGACAGGCTGAGAGACTGATGTGCTGTGTGGGAGAGTCATGAGGAAGGGGGCATTTTTAGAGGAGTAGAAAAAAAGAATGAAAGTAGACAATGAGGGTTGGGCCAAGAACTAATAATGACTAGACAGAGGGACAGCTGAGTGTAGTTTATATTTAGAGTAAAACAAAACATTGAAATAACAAGGCATGTGCCCACCAACGCCCTGCCCACTCTGTTTGTATGGTGTATACTTTTTTCCTTCCCTACACATCTTTTGTTTTTTCATATGTGGTCTGAGACAAGGGACTGTGTCTACCTTGTGTTTGGAAAATATCCCACTTGTTTTGGCCACTATTGCAATCTAAATCTTAAATAACTCATCCACACTTCCAGCTACTCATCTTCAGATCACCAGAGCGAGATGTTGATTGCTAGGTAGTTTGCAGACCGTGTATATTTTTACAAAGAAGTGTCATGACACTGGGCCCCCTCGCCATTCAATTCAATTTGTATAAAAGCTATCCCATACGAAACTTCCTACAGGCTATATCAGGTAACCTCCATTGGCAGCTGACAGGAAATAGAACCAATGAGAACCTTTATTTGGTGACTGGGTGAACAGATGAATTAGTTTCATTGCTTCACAAAAAAAAGTGGAAAGAGATGCTGGTATGCTGGGTAGAAGTTATTGGAACATTTTTGACTAAATGTTCCCACAGAGATCTATTGGGTCGGACTAAGTTTTCGTCAGGAAGGTGAAAGAGAGATAGAGACTCTGGATAGTCTGGTGGTTAGGGCACTGGACTGGGATATTTTGATCCAAAAATGGATGTGGAATGAAAAACTCCAAAAGTTGCCATGAAACAAAATTGTCCTCCAGTCAACTCTAACACTGGGCCATTGTCCTCACAGTTATGGGAGTATGATTGACTGGGGACTTGGGCAATGTGCACATCTGCTTGTTGGCACTGCCCTTTTGTCTTACAAAGGAACTAAGAAAAGAAACAAAAAGTATATTTAAAATAAAAATACTGGAAAAGCCTCACACCTCTTGTAAACTCCCTTGAATTTGGTGGAGTCAAACCTGCTTAAACCTGGACTGAATTTGGCCCATTTCATTAACACGCGAGACATCTTCTGAGACCCAACTTCTTGTGTGGGGGAGGGAGGGACTAAAGATGTGGGAAGAAATAAAACAAGCAGCAATTACTAATTGTTAGTGCTAATCACTTATAGCTACAATATTATTTAATGTTAAATGTAAAGATTTAGGTAGAGATCTGATACAAGACTAGAGGTTCCCATATATGCTTGGTGAACAATAGCAATAGACAGTGTGAGAAAGAAAGACATGATCAGGGTTCTCCTTAAAGAAAGAAAAACACAGCAGGGCACCAGAAGACCTTAGAAGCAAGAACCATGGAGCTGAAATGAGGAAAGGACTTTGCAGAAAGTGCCTGCCACAAGTCTGATTTCATCAGCTAGATAAATGGAAGCAGAAGAGAGGGACAAAGGGTAGAGATTCCATGCAACTATTTTTTTTGGTTGGTTGTTCACCAACAAAGGCCACTTTTTACTGGAGCTCGTGTTAAAGATCAGAATCAGTCTACAATTAATGTATGAGTTCTCAGCACATGTTAAGCGAGTGCCCAGCATATGCATATGACTATCCAGTGTGCACACAATGACAATGAAGAGTCGAGCATTTGCTAGAAGTAGAGGAAAGAGTACAAAGTCCAGATGCCGTGATGACCAGAGCCATAGAAGTGTCTAGACAGACAGACCGGTAGAAATCAGAAAAGTGTGAGATGCAAGCAAGCAAGAGAGTCTAATGCTGTCAATAAAGACTTATATTTGTGAATGGTGCTCCTTCCCCCCCCCCTCATTAATTTATAAAATGTGATAATGATTTGGAAATCAAAATATGAATGATGGTTTTAATGTTTTTTCTCTTTGAGACTTTTTGGTATTTACTAATCTACTCAGTTACAGGCCCAAAACACTAAAAGTAAACTAAATTATCCATTCAAAATGTAATACTATCTTTATTTAAAAGGGTTCTTTTAAAACATTTGGCAAACGGGGTAGATTGCACAAAGGGAGATCTTTTTAGTGTATTAAATCCACTAAGTAATTTAGGCAAATTTTAATTCCATCACTAATAACATTAATTCAGTTTTCAAAACAAGGATGAAAGGGGGTGGACATAATGGGAGTCTACAGGTCAATGAGATGTCCCATAAGGGGCTTGAGTTAGCAGGCTGAGTAGAACAAACTATGAGAAGGAAAGGAAAGAGAGATTTCTCATTAGGACAGCATGTTAACCTGAAGCAATACAAGTGTGAGATCTTGTTGAAATTGATCTTTCATCTTTGTCTAGAAGTTGGGCCTCCTGGCCAATATTGAGAGGGTGAATTGAAGCAGCAGAGAAATGTCTGTGTTTAGTGGGATCGAAAACAGGGTCTGAATTTTGTGTCACTGATATGTGGGATGCATAAGAAGTAGTGTTGTGGTCCTGGACCTATAATGGGACAGAAGGATAGGAGAATCATAGAAGATTAGGGTTGGAAGAGACCTCAGGAGATCATCTAGTCCAATCCCCTGCTCAAACCAGGACCAACACCAACTAAATCATCCCACCAAGGCTTTGTCAAACTGGGCCTTTAAAACCTCTAAGGATGGAAATTCCACCACCTCCCTAGGTAACCCATTGCAGTGCTTCACCACCCTCCTAGTGAAATAGTTTTTTCTAATATACAACCTAGACCTCCCACACTGTACCTTGAGACCATTGCTCCTTGTTCTGTCATCTGCCACCACTGAGAACAGCCAAGCTCCATCCTCTTTGGAACCCAGGTAGCTGAAGGCTGCTATCAAATACCCCCCTCATTCTTTTTTTCTGCAGACTAAATAAGCCCAGTTCCCTCAGCCTCATAAATCACATGCCCCAGCCCCCTAATCATTTTCCTTGCCCTCTGCTTGACTCTCCCCAATTTGTCCACGTCCTTTCTGTAGTGGGGGCCGCAAAACTGGATGCAATACTCAAGGTGTGGCCTCACCAGTGCCGAATAGAGGGGAATAATCACTTCCCTCGATCTGCTGGCAATGGTCATACTAATGTAGCCCAATATGCTGTTAGTCTTCTTGGCAACAAGGGCACACTGCTGACTCATATCCAGCTTTTCGTCCACTGTAATCCCTAGGAACTTTTCTGCAGATCTGCTGCTTAGCCAGTCGGTCCCCAGCCTGTAGCGGTGCATGGGATTCTTCCGTCCTAAGTGCCGGACTCTGCACTTGTCCTTGCTGAACCTCATCAGATTTCTTTTGGCCCATGTCTAGGTCACTCTGGACCTTATCCAAAAGATCTGCAGTCCATATGTGTAGGTGGGATGTCAGTTTGAAAGTCACTGTGTAAGTCACTCTGGCAAAGTGAATGCTCTCAGACACGCGGGTGAGTGGTAGGTGGTAAAGTACGATCAAGAGTAATGAGTACAGGAAAGAGGCTAATTTTCAAAAGGTGAAAAGCACTTTTTCACAAACTTTGTAGCTTGCATTTTTTCATGTTGCTTGTTAGTTTGTTGGTTTTCATTATTTTAAGCTTTTTAAAACATTTTTAACATGTCTTTACATGGTGAATTAATGGAGGTATTTGAATGAAGAGCTGGCATACAAGGAATGAAAAATAGTTCCAAACATAAGGGGCAGCATGGAAGAAGGTGCAGAGATGAGAGAAGGGGAAGGATACAAAGGGAGCAAGGTGGATTGATGTCTGAGCAGCATAAAGCTCAAGAGAATGGTAGAAGCATAGAGATGGAAACAGGAGAGGAGCTACGCAGAGCCCTCAAGGTGAGTGTCAGAAGCCTGAAGCCAATGCAGAAGGCAAGTAGAAGCCAGTGAAGGGATTTGACTAGGCAAGCGGCTAAACAGGCTTCTTCAAAATCCTTTCCCTTTATCTTCAAGATATTGCTATGGCCCCATTACAATACTATATGAGTGCCTCATATTCTTTAGTGTATTTATCCTCATAACAGCCCTGTGAGGTAGGGAAGTGCTACTGGCTCAAATGTATAGATGGGAACTGAGGCACAAACAGACTAAGTGAGATGCCCAACGTCACACAGGATGTCTGTGACAGAGTAAAGACTTGAACCTAGGTCCCAGGCTAGCACTGTTAACTAGTAGATCATCCTTACACTCTGATCCATTAACCACCTCCTCACTTTACTCATTCGCTTTAGATGTTCTCTAGCTAATGCCTAGACTTCTGTGGGAGTCTTTAGCTCAGGATGCCAGTTGTGCGTGTATTGTATTTCTGACATGGAACGACTCCCACATGGACTGATTGCTTTTCTCACAGAAGGAAGGTAGCCATTGTCCTTTACAGGCTGCGATATTTAAGAAAATAGACACCTGTTTCTCCCTTAGCCATTAAATTTCTATTTCCCCCCCTAAAATAAGTATGAATAAATGCAATGAGAAAGGACTAGTCCGAGGAACAGAAAGGATGTTGCACATCAGGGCTAAAGTGTTGCTGCCGTGTTTAGAAGGAGCTTCTGTAATGCATAGCTGTTCACCTAGAGCTATTACTTTTTCCCTTTCACACACGCTAAATTCTTTCTCATCTTTTTTTTTTTTTTTTTTTTTTTTATAGTATTGGCATTAATTCAGTACACCACAAGCCCTTGTGTCCTGAATTACTTGAATCATGTCTAAACAGTGCTTGCAATAACTGTACCTTAATTAATCCTTTTGTATCACATGTAGAATGTGCCCAGCACGTTCTTCATTGCCAGCAATGGATGCACCAAAACTGCTGATGCCAAAAAGGTAATGTGGATTTAAAATGCATCAGTACTCATTTTCCCTTTGGTAATTGCTGATTCCATTACACTTAATAATACACCACTAGGTTTAGGTTATAGAAAACTCAAACAATACTGGGTTTATGGTTATTCTATAATAACCACATTTAGGGTGTGTTACAGTTTTACAGGGTGTGCATTTATTTTGAATGAATTATTTAGTTATGCCTTATTGTAATTCTGTAATGCTTTTATTAAGGAAAAGGGGGAAATTTGGCTAAGATGTATTAATTAACAATAATTATAATTCTTAGCACTTCTATAATGCTTTTTATCTTCAAAGCACTTTACAAACATTTTGCTAATTAATCCTCATAGCATCCTAATATTATCCCTGCTTTACAGATGGGGAAACCGAGTCAGGGAAATTGAGTGATTTTTCCCAACGCTACAGACGCGCGTCAGTTTTAGAGCAGGGATTAGAACTCAGCAGTTCCTGACTCCCAGATCACCCTTTCACTAATCCATCTTTCTTTCTTTTTCCCAGAATCATAGAAACAGCTGCTAAAGAGAATTTAATTTTTAGAACTGAAATGATCAGATCCTCCACTGGCCTCAGTCATTCTAGAGCCATTGAAGGCAGTAGAAACACACTGATTATGCCAGATGGGGATTTGTCCCAAAATGTTTCAATGGTAAAAAGCAAACAAGGCACTATTTGGAGCTAGTTTTGGGACGCTGTGAAACAGTCAAGCAAGGGTCCTCTGATTTTTTTTTTTCTTGGATGATCATTAACTGATTAGTGGTTGTGGGGGAATCATCTGGGTATCTGTTCACTGTGTTATGGTCTCTGATTACCATTGAACTGGCTCCTGTTTTGAACTGCCAATGCAGCCTTTGGCACCAAGAGTTTTCACTTCCATGAAAAAGGTGTCTTTGGTTGCAGGCTGCTAATTCGGTGGTGGGTAAAAAAGAGAAGATGCATCTTGTTTAGATGCAGCCACCCTTCCTGGAGGAGACAAAGGAGAGAGAGTAAGAAACACAAGCTGAAACAATAGATAGAAATAGGAGTAGCTGGTAGCTCAGGACTTTTGAAAATTAGGCTATTTATTTACCAGACCTAAATATGGATTTGAGAGCCTAACTTCAGGGCTAAATATACAACAGCTGGACAGGGGCTTATTGGAACTTATTAAAATTATTACCAACTCTTGTGAATTTATTGCAAGTCAAGTGATATTTGGTATTTTTCCTTAAAGCCCTGCCTCCTGGAGTCAGGTGATGAAACTATGAAATATTTGTTTGAAGGGAAAATGTGGGTCAAGCAATCATCCTAAAGCCCCCAGTCTTGCAAAAGGATTACATAGACATGCCCCCACATAAACCAATTGACTTCAGTGGGACCCTTCACAGGTGCAGGAGTCTGCCCAGACAGAGTCTTCAGCAGGATCAGGGTCTTAACAATGATGGTTCCTGATGGTAACATGTATTTCAGCTCAGGTTCATCACCAATATCAATTGCCACAATCTAGATTTTGAGGACTTAATGAAGTGACAGAACACAAGCCTCAAAAATGTTACTGTGCTTGAGTTGGTGAAAGTCTCTGCTTTGTGTTTATTTGCCCTAAACAGGAAAGACTGTTTATTTAACACCTAGATCTCAGAAGCTGATCCTGTTTCCTATTTACGTCCAAGAAGAGCTGAACCAGAGGATTCCCCTGTTGAAACCTCTGCTCAACTAACCTTTAATTAAAAACACTGCTTACTGAAGCTCAACTTCTGTCCTCCTCTACAAAATTGCAGTCTCTGGTAAAATTAAGAAAAGGACATTTCATATACCTGGAGAAGGAATTAAATATTCAAGTCACTTGTCAGACTGGCAGATTAAAATTATATAACAGGAAGCTTTCTATTCATATGTAATGTAACTGAATCACTAGTTCTTTATTGATAATTCATTATATGTTGCTACTATCTCTCTGCAGCTCTGAAATGCTTTTTACTATAATGATTTTATACCAAACCAGTGTAATGGCCTTCTGACTGTGTCAATCAGCACTACTTGCGTGTACAATAATATTATTCTGCAATCTGTCTTGGGAGAATGCTTAAAAGCTTTCTCTCATTTTCTCCATTTAACTCATGTATTATCTGAGTTTTTACATTAAATGGCCATACTTAATATCCCATGACATGTCACCTATTTTCTAGGGAGGATACTGATACAGTACTTACCCAATTCCAGAATCTATACTAATCAAATTATACTTGCCCACTTCAGCCAAGAGCAGTTAGTTCAGTGCATCAGCATTTAATCTGTAAAAGGAACTTATGAGAAAGAACAAAAACAATTTGAACGGCAGTTGGCTAAATGTGGGCATGGTTGATGCAATTTATTTTGTAAAAAGGAGTTAGCAGATACTGAAGTCAAATTGAGGTATGAAGGTCAACTATATACAGATTTATTGCCAGACTACAGTGTTGAGACATTTGCAAAGATAGGCCCTGATTCTGCACACACTTTTGCAGTTGCTTTACCCATTTGAGTAGTCCCATTGAATGGCACCACTGATAATACATAAAGTTAAATTTGTGCATAATTATTAGCAGGATTTGGGCCTTACTTCAAAGCAGAGCTCATATATAATTCAATCCAAGCCTGGATAATTTCTGATTTCTCTACTGATGCAGAAACTGGAATATCTGGATATTTACAGTAAACCTCTTTCACAATCAACTTAAGATCTTACAAATTTAAGAATTGAGATTACATCTAATAAACCCAAAATCTAATGGAGGAATCAATGCTGTTGCATTTAAGATGGGGATGGGCCCCTACTGAAAATATAGGTTAAGGTTTAAATCTTACCCAAAATTTATGGGTGATTCTCTCATTGTTTGGGTTCAGGCCTGTCTCTGGTTTAAACAAGGAACATTTATCTGTTAAAAACAAATCATTCTAAAAAGTACATTTTTATAGTATCCGTTTACTTTAATACTTGCTTATAAAATATCTCCATCTACTCTTAAACTAGAAGCTTTAGATAAAGTTAAGGAAATAAAAAAAATTGCATGGATAAATTCTATACATAATCATTGGGCAGTGTTAATGATCGCATATAGTTTTAAAGTATCTATTTTAGTGCATTTTCAGAGAAAAACAGCTTTCTCTACATTGACAGACTTCATGTGGAAGAGTAAAGAGTTTATCATAAAAAATCAAAATTGTTGCAGCAACCATTTGTATATCAGCCACACCATGTGTTTTATAATTATCACTGATGGACTCCTGTATGAATCTGCTGTGGCGTGATCTGTTTTGAATATAGCCCCCACTGTAAATTCTAATGATCATAGAATACTGAGCACTCTGTATTTTATTTGGAACCTTATGGGAAGAATATGTAAATACCTCGTTCCTCTCAATGAATTAATAGAGGGGGATAAAAGGTCCACTTAAGGACCAGCACAGTTAGAATCAGAGTACAGTAAGAATGTGAGTTTCATGCTGATTGGCTATCAGTTCACAAATACTGTCTGGGATTAGGTATTCAGGATAAAGGGGAAAACTGCTGGGAAGGTAACCAGAAGTCTTAGTGAGGCTTTAAAGATAAACTAGTAGAAAGAAATAGAAACAAACAGAAATATCCAGCTGATGGCTATGAAACTGGTACAACTGGCACTTCTAATCAAACTGTCTCTCCCTCTGTGTTTAACTTTTGAAGATCATCCACAGCCATGATTTCCATTAGATTCCTACAAGCTTCCAGAAGTTTTCACCTGATATGACCTTCGGTAGCACTTGGGTCTTTATAACGGAGAATGTTCAAACTTTGTGTTAATGTTCTGATGTAAGTACCAACATCAAGATACGTGCTTTCAATTAATTTACTTTGTATGTTAATAATGCTTAGAATGTATATAGCACCTTTCTTGTGGGGGGTCTCGTAGTGTTTTACGAAGACAAGTATGCAGTATTATCCCCATTTTACCAGTGGTAAAACTGAGGCACAGAAAGGTAAGTAACATTTACAACATCACTGAACCATTCAGTAGCAGTCAGGAATAGAACCCAGGAGGGCATCTCATAAATCACAATCTGGGATCGGTTTTATTTATTTTTTGGCACCTCTAATTATGTCTACAGTGCCATCCTGGGATATGGCTACAGCATGTGTAGAATATCCAAGCTAGCTTTCATCTACCTACCTCAGGTACTGGTGGCAGTGAAGCCACAGCAGCACACGTGAGTAAATACTCAGGGTTCCGGGGCGGGGGGGACTTGTGCAGTCCACACTGAATCATGTACTGCTGCAGCTTCACTGTTCCAGTAACCAAGCTAGCTAGATGAATGTAAGTTGGTTATATCTATGTGTGCTGCAATCACACCCTGGGTTTGCACTGTAGACTTACCCTAAGAGGTTCAGCACAAAGCTTTAAGCCCAAGGTAAGAGAAGCTAAATTGGCTTTAAGCCATCCCCACACCCTTCTGATTCTGGCTGGTCTGGGAGCTAGCGTGTTCTCAGTGTAACTTAGAAAGCCTTGGGGGCCTAATTTATGGCAGCCTCTCCAGCCCCACCCCGTGGCATGCTCTCAGCCCTGTCTCTGGTGTCCCACGTACACCAGGGCTTGTAGAGAGATTCTTGGGAGGCAGCCTTATGGCTGTCTTAGCCGTGCCTGCCTCAGGGAAATTCTCCTCAACAAGCTATGGAGCTTTTAGAGCCCCTTTATGTCAATCTAGCCAGTGCAAAGAGGGCCAGAGTGGGGGTGGGGAAGGGAATCTCACCTGAGTTGTCCTGACTCTTGGCCCGTGGCTGTAAATGCTTTACAGTGTTCCTTCCCAGCAATACATTCACTTTCAGCTGGGAGTATAAACTTTGCTTATAAAGCACTTTGCATTTTACAACTTCGTTCTAACGCTCAGCTCTTGTCTCCAGTAGGAGAACTTTCCCAGTACACTTACACTGGTATAGTTCAACTTGCAAAGCCATCCAAGCATGGACCCAATTATATCAAGATAAAAGTGCTTCATCCCAGGATATTAGAGAGACAAAATGTGTGAGGTAATATCTTTTATTGGATCAACTTCTGTTGGTGAGAGACTCAAGCTTACACAGAGCTCTAAGAGTTCTCACTTAGGGTACGTCTTCACTACCCGCCGTATCGGCAGCTAGCAATCGATTTATCCGGGATCGATATATCGCGTCTCGTTAAGACGCGATATATCGATCCCCGAATGTGCTCACCGTCAACTCCGGAACTCCACTAGCACGAGCGGCAGTAGCGCAATCGACGGGGGAGCCGTGGCCGTCGATCCCGTGCCGTGTGGACCCCAGGTAATTCGATCTAAGATACTTCGTTTCTTAGATCGATCCCCCCCACAGTGTAGACCAGCCCTTAGAGAAGTTGGTCCAATAAAAGGTATTACCTCACCCACCTTGTCTTTCTAGTATATAAACTAGGGTTTTACTGGCATACCTATGTCATTAAAAAAAATCACATACCCCTCTTTCCCCCCCAACCAACATAGCTATGCCAGTAAAATGTTTAAGTGCAGACCAGCAATCTTTCCTGATGTCTAATTACACTAAATGTTGATCTAATTAATAACCAAAAGTGCCTATAATGTTTGTTAATGGACAAAATAAACGTACACAAAAAAGCAACTTGTAAGGGCCAGGTACTCTGGTAAGAGAGTTCCCAAAAAAAAGTATTCTTAGTTTCCTATAAGTGTGTTTACTTTGTAATTCAGTAGTATAGTTACTATGGCAACTGTCACATCACAAGGTACATGTGGTTCAACGAAGACAGAGTAGTGACCAATTAGTGGTGTGAATTTGTGTATTTTTAAAGACACATTTTGCCTGCCAGTAGGATGATACATCTTCTCTAGTCTTCAAGACAATTTAGGATTGTTCTAGCGTATCCCCCTGATGGTTTTGTTAGCTCTAGCCACTCATGTCACATCCCCTTCATCTCTGCTTTTCCTCTCTTTGGAGGCCCCTAATACCCAGTGAGCAATTGGCATTTTGCAGGGCTCTAAAATAATGAAAAATACCAATTTCTATGTACTGGGCAGTTGTGATGCTCACGGTGGGGCCTATTAGATGATGAGAAGCAATAATAATTTATACTCCTATAACCCCTGAGAAGTTAAAGGGCCAAATTGTTAAAGATATTTAAGCACCTAACTCCCTCTGAAATTAATGGCACTCTGGCTCAAAGTGCTGTACAAAAATTAATTAACAATAATACCTATGAATGACAATATGAATCTTTTCTATCGTCCTTTTCATCAGTGGGTTTGAGAGCACTTTACAATCTTTTTAATGTATTTATCATCACAGCCCTCCTGTGAGGCGGGGAAGTGCTATCTATTATCTCCAT
>NC_071518.1:30967863-30987863 GCF_027887155.1 Malaclemys terrapin pileata | reverse complement strand
ACTCAGAAAAAGGCTTAGGGTTTGGATGATGGATGATGGGTAAAGTGCAGGCTGATAGGACATGGCCCATGAATCTGTTCTACATCATCAGTTCCTTTGATCACTGGCAGAAGTTCAGAGATACTTCTTTGCATCTGTCCAAAATAAACAAAGCTACCATATACCTTTCTGCAATATCACTTTTAAATATAGATCCACTGGGGGGAACTTTTGTTGCAACAATGCCAAAGTAAAATAAAAAGGAAATATTTCTACCTGAAGTTACACACACATTTACAAACAAAGCAGGTGAGTATGTGTGTGTTTGCATAAGTGTGTATATATAGATATTAATGACAGCTAATGGCAGAAAACTGATTTTTTTTCCTGCATGAAAACTGATATCTATGTTGACAGCAGGGATGGGATTCAACATAGCTGCTGAGAAATGGTGAAGCTTACCCAGCTGTCGAGAAAAAAACTCTTAAGTTTTATAGCAATGCTATACATCATTTCTTTTCCCTTCAGTAATGCTAGTGGCTAGTAAGAGTTGGGAATCTTTTCCTTGGTGAGGAGAGTGTGAAATAGGTAGCCAAATTATTTTTCATAAATAATTCAGAGGGGGAAAGAGATGGCGGTGCTAACCTGGGGAAAAAAAGTACTCTTTTGTACCTCAATTAGCAAAGAACAATTTGATAATTGAAAGCAAATGTTTCCTCTTTTATCTTATGATTTTCACTGTTCTTTGCCCAATGCTGTCCCCTGCAGGGTATAAGAAATCAGATCTCAAGGATCAGAACTACTCAGAGGCTTAAAAACCAAAAAATTCTAGGAATAAAATAAAAAGGGAAATGGACACAGCAAATAGCTAGAATTAACTTTAGGTTCTTTATCAGATTTCACTATCGGGTTGGCACGGAACTGTTATTTCATATCAAATTACATTCTCAGATATATGTGACTGGGTGTTAAAATATGCATCCTTTGAAAAATCTCTTGTATCTTATTTATTCAATACACTGAGTGTTGTGTGGAGATGTTATGAATTGCTAGTGCTCATATATTTCTTCTGTGAGCAGCATCAAATTAGCCAATTCTTTTAAGTGTCTCACCAACAATACCCGAACACGGAAATCAAACTGGATACATGACTTATGAAAACATTTATGTCTCAATCCACTTCTTTATGGTTTTGAAACATAGAATATCAGAGGAATGTGAAAATGCTCTCCACTTAAATGGAACTGGTAAAACAACAACTGAAAGACATTTGATCCCACATAAATGCAGCTTCTTTCAGACGTGATATAGAATGAAGGAAAGCAAAAGGAACACTAAAGAGGAAATAGGTGGGAGAATTGACTGGACTTGGCTAATAGAATCAGCACTGCATGAAACAAAGTAAAACATAAAATAGTGCATAAAAAGCTGGAGGTACATTTGCATTGGTCACCAAAAGAGTCACGCAGCTGTTGTCATTACTCTCCCCTTCCTCAATGGAGAGTCATCACTTTATCTCACTAGGCACAAATACTAAATGCTCATTAACTCTCTTGCAACACCTCAGTTTGTTTTTACTGAGTTGTATTTCATCCATAGCCATTGCACCCGAGGGCACAAGATATTTTTTTTTCTACACAAAGGGATTCTGAAGAGTGAATGTTCCTTTGCTCCACAGAGCCTAAGTGCATAGTATCATCTTCAAGCTTACTCACAATCCTGGGCCCCAGGATGAGGAATTGTGTAGTATCTCCAAACCAAAGACTGCCATGTAGCAGATCAAACTGTTGTTACTGTGCCACTGGGCTGGCTCAGTATTTGCTTGTTTGATTTAAAGCACAGTTCTACTGTGAAAAGTTATTGGAAAAATGGTATTTTCTTCCTCAGTAGAGCTTCTTCCTATGTATATGAAGAATTACGTTGTTGACTCAGATGACAAACATACATATTTGCTGCTTTCCACTCTTGCTAGCCTTGCGGAGCAAACACAGCTAAGAGAGAGTGAGTTGGATTCCATTTAATCTTGTGTATTGTAATATTGTTTGCTAAATTCCTACTTGTTATCCCCTTACAAGCCCACTGAGGACAATGGTGTTGCAAATCTGTTGCTGAGGGCAAAATTTCACCTGCCGAGCTTTTATTGCTGGTGATGATTGGTGAAAAGGAAGGATCCCAGCTTGACTCTCAGATCCCAGCTTGCATCTGTAGGCCTATCAGTAAAAAAAAAAAAAAAAAAAATCTGTAATTTAAGCAAATTTGAATTAGTCATTGGTACAGAGTAAGCCAATGCTATATCTTCCATGATTAAATTTTACCCAGTAATGCTTACAGAGGTTCAGAATGTGCTGAAAGAATTTTGTGCCTTTAAACCTTGTGAATCTGTCCAATTCCTGATTGGTAAAGCAGAAGTAGTTTGTTCTTTGCTGACTGATATTGTCAGTACCTGTTTTGGACGAGGGAAGGGTACCAATTGCTTTATAATGACCAGGTGTCCATACTGCTAATAAATCTATCATCATCTTTAGATGCTGTAAATTGTGAGGTAGTGCTGATATATCTATGAGAGAATGGGGCTGGTCTTTGGTGGCTTCATTCTTTTCTGACAGTCAGTTGAGCTGAGAGTCTATCCAATTAAGAATGAAATGGTTAAAGTGGGTTGAAGAAGACAAGCAGAGGATTTGGAGTGAATTTGTCATTTCCTCAATTGAGGATGTTCAGCCAGCATTTCACAACCTGACCGTCTGGTTACATTCCCAGTGGCTCCCAGACAATCACCTCATGACAGTGACCCCAAGATTGCTTTTTATCATCTTGGTCTGGCAAGGAGTTTGTCTCTTTTTCTTTTCAGATGTGGACCTTGGTACAATGAACCATGCCTTAAATCCAGGAGGAACTGAAGTTAGTGTAAAATATGGGAGCTTGCTTGGTTTAAATAATATCTTGCCATGAGTACATGATACTTGTGTTCTGTAATAGACCTGGTTGCCTGCTGGCTGCTAGGTGGAATTGAAGGTGTTGGCTTTGACCTACAAAGCCCTAAATTCCATAGAACTATCCTACCTAAGAGACAGCTGCTCTCAACAAACCATACGGCTGCGATAGGGATCAGCAAACATACCTCAGCTGGAGCCCTCACCATAGAGAGGGAGCTTCTGACAGGGCTCTTCATCTTTGGAATTCATTTTCCCTCCCCACCCCTGCCAACCCCAGTCCGCAACAGTTGGCTTCAGGATATGCTGTGAGACCATCTTTTACCACAAATATTTTTGGAAAGATGAGTGGGCTAGTGCTGGCATTCCTTTTGTGCAAGATAACCTTAACTGACAATAGAAGGCAGCTAGAGCCTGGGGCAGGTACCCTTTTATGTATACTATTTAATTCTAAAATAAACAAGCATGACACCCCACAATTCCATTTTTACAAGTGACTTTTGAGTAGAATATTATTTCTAAGAAAAATTTCAGTGCCAAGCAACCAATATATGGAAACATAGGAACTGCCATCCTCGGTTAGACCAGTATCCTGTCACCAACTGTGGCTTTAAAGAAAGGTACAAGAAGCCCTGCTGTGGACAGTTATGGATGACCTACAACCAGGGAAAGTTTCCACTTAACTCCCAATAGTTACAGGTTGGCTAAAGCCCTGAAGCATGAGGATTTATATCCTTTGTTTAACAGCAACCATGTGGTGGTTGGTCCATATATTTTACCTGTAATGTATTATCAGCCAATTTTTATATTTTTTTTTTGTTAACAAAGTGCTTCTTGACTTCTGTCCTAGAGCTATTGTTCTGTTAGTTGCAACCTTCTTTGCAAAATGAGAATAAATGATAAAACATTGGGTCCTGTTTAAATGCGAAATTTGTCTGGTAAATAACAATTTAGGTTTTATAGCCCGCTGTAAACAAATAGTTTATTGAAATGTGGGTGGGTGGAAGGGATTTGCACATAGCTGATTAATGTTTTAAGTTATTTCTCCAAAAATATGTCTGCATTTCTAAGCCTGAGGTCCAGTTTATCGTGTTGTTGATGGAGGAATAGTGTACTTTATCAGAAAGTAAAATGACCTAGTAACAGATATTTTCACTACAAAGAAGGCAGCTGCCAACAAAGAGTCAGGTCAGTGCTTCCCTCCCAGGCATCTGCCATTTTGTATCCCTGTGTGTCACAGTGCAGGACCGTCAAATCATTACATTTTGAAACCCACCAATCCCTGCTGGCTCTGTGGCACATGAACACACCTGCCAATATGGTGTCTTGAGTGAAAATGCCCTGCTGCACCACTGCCTCTGGACTTACAGGTGTCATCCCCAAGGAGTCGCGAGGAAGAGAATCTCTAGTTGCCTTTGTCAGGACTACTCTCCCGTTGATGTCATTCTGCTGGGCTGAGCAGGCATAGCCCCTGAGAATGGCAGGAACTTCCAATATAAGTAAATATGATAAATGTGTATACGTTACAGACACATACTCACACGCTCTTCAGAAGCTATCTGGTAACTTTCTTTAAGGTATCTCTATTACTAGGGGTACTATTAGTTGATATTTATTTTATAGTAGTACCCAGAAACTCCGTTCTGTTGCTCCATTATGTTAGGCACTCTACAAACATAGACACAGACTCATTCACAGTTCAGAGGAGCTTACAGTCTCCTGCAAACACTTACACATGTTCTTAACTTTAAACTTGAGGTCAATGAGACTACTTGGATGTTTAAAGGTAAGCCTATGTGTAATTTTTTACAGGATCTGGGCCTAAGACTTCATGGTAGTATACAAGTAAAAAGATCCATTACATAAAAATAATTCCTTATTCCCTTCTTGAACATTTTTGTAATAAGTGCAGCCTATGTTGCCACCAAGATTTAAAGTTTTTTCTTTAAACAGCATATTATCTAAGAAGAGAAAACTGATTTAAATCACATATTCCATCTAATGATTGCAAACATATTCAGTTAAACCAAGATAAAATTAACTCTCTTTTTGCCATTGGGGGTCATTCCTAGTGCATTTGTTTGGATGTCAGTTTAAAAAAAAAATGCCATTAGCCTAAGGGTAAACTTTTTTGTTCTAAAATATAGAAAGATTCCTGAAAGTACAACAGACAAATAGACATTCGTTACATTAGAGGCATCTGTTTCGGAAGAAGTTGATTTTCAAATATGAAAATGTAATTTTAGCATTCAGGATAGTGGTAATTTAAAATAAAACAAGAACAATAGTCATTAAATGGCTGTGTTTCTGGACTTAGATTGATGCTTAACACATTGATCTTCTTCAAAAGAAGCTTTCCATATTCCATCTGTTAGAATCTTTGACCTTTTCTTAACACCATTAAAAGATAAAATGTTAATCTACTGAAAAAAGATGCATGACCTTTTAAAAGTGAACTGTACCACTTTAGAGTCTGCCATCATTAAAGAACTTTATGCTCAGGAGCCATGCATTATGTGTATCATAGCAATTTAATTGTTTAGAATAATGTAATTGTTCAACCAAGAAGATATATACCACACGTACCATAAATTAGAACTAGAACAATGTGAACTTTGACAAAAACTGATCAAGTTAATGTGTCAGTCCAGGGCTCCCTTTCAGTTCTAATCAGCCACAACCTCTGAATGTTTTTTTTTTATTATTATGCTAAGATGTATGTCTGGGAGTCATCATTTAAAAAAATAATTAAAAAAAGACAGCACCTAGTAACAAATAAAACGACATCATGGATGTTTGGCACTTTTTAACTTTTTTTTCTCCCCCAAATTATGTGTTTTTATTTATTGAAGTTCAGGCCATAAGTGTGAAACTCATATTTCAAATTGGAGCAAAGCTTTTAAATGATCACAGATTTATTGAAAATGGTGTTTACTTGTTTATGTGAAAACTGATCCGTTATGAAGCAGACAATTTTAATGACAGTGGCCCCAACCCAGGAAAGCACTGAAGCATGTGCTTACATGAAGCTGTATTCAATAAAGCATTTAAGAACATGCTTAACTTCTAGCACGTGGTTAATTCCCTCTGGCTTCTAGGTAAGCCCATGCTTTCCTGATTGAAGGGTTTCCCTGAATACAGCCAGAGACAACAAACTGAATGATTATTATGTAATTTAACTTTGCTTTATGCCATGATGTTCGCTCTAGAAATAAAAGAGAGAAGCAATTCCTTGCTAAAAAATCTGTAAGTACAGCAATCTGATTAATGCTTTGGCTACCTAAGAAGTGCACAGCAAATGACTCCAGAAAGTCCATATGGGTTCCTCTTTAGAATAAGATGTTCTAGTCTTTGATGTACAGTGCTAGAGCCCAAAAATCCCACCTATGCTACAGAAGAGTGTGTCTTTTTAAATGAGCTCAGTATTATTCAGTGAAGTTTTCCCTGCAGAGTAAGTGATCATCGGATAAAGCATCAAGGCTCTAGCACGATAGAAGTTCTACTCATATGTGTATTAACTATTTATTGTTGTTACTGTTGTTATTAATTTATATTGCGATAGCACCAAAGGGTCCCAATCGTGGCCCAGGACCTTGCTTGTGCCAAGCACTGTACAGACACAGAACAAAAAGATAGTCCCCACCGCAAAGCTCTTACTATAAGATAAGATACAGCAAATAGATACAATGAACAGATGTAAGGAGTAGAAGGCAACAATGAGACAGTACTAGTCAGCCTGATAAGCAGTGGTCACACCACAACAAATCCCTAGCCCTTGTTGAGTATTTTATAGGCATCACTGCAGAGGAGAATGTTGAGGAGAGTGGAAGGACAATGAGGTGAGATTGTGGATGTTTGTGTTGCCAGCTCTTGCAATCTTAGCATGAGTTTTTGCTATATTTGGTGCTTCCTTAAAGCCCTAGCTGCTGGAATCCTATTACATGGGATTCTTAGTAGTCATTTTAAAAAAAGAAAAGGTTTCTAGCCCTGCTGGTTGCAGAGACAATCATGAACCCTAATGATGGCTCCAAAGCCACAAGAGAAATAAAAAGACTCCAAAAGTTATTTTTTTAAATCTCAATTTCCCCCCCCCCCTCCCAATCTCATTATTTTTGAGTGCTGATATTCACTGGGAGCTCCTCCCATCCATAAAGGGAGCACAGAAGAAACTATGAAATAGAATTTTGGAAAATTTAACAAATAAGAAGACATTTTCCTCTGTAAATACTTCTACCTCCTAATTAAAACTCTCTATATGGTTTTCTGCTCCTGGTGCTTTAATAGGTGAGTTTGTTTATATTTTCTCTCTGTTAAATAAATATGACCTAATTTTCTTGAATCCAAGCATTTCATATCCAAAGTGAATAATACCACCTTTTTCATTTTGAATTTTTATCACACTCTTTCACTATATTAACCTGTTCCCTCAACCTTCATCCCAGTTTATCACTGCAAATTTCCTCACTTCCATATTCTTCTCTGTAGGTCATTGATATTGAAAGCAGGCAATATGTTTCTTAGTGTTCAGTGATGTGGCACTTCACTGGTCGCATAGTATACTAGCTATCAAGATGACAGTCGGTGTTGCTCTGAATAGCATATATTTACAATGCATACCATGTGAAAGCCTGTAGCGGGGTGGCATGGACCCAGCCAACGGGGGGAGTCGGTGGCAACAAAGCACAGTCATATGCCAAATGTGGTGGGGGAAGGAAATGTGTAGCGGTCTGTGTGTTTGTGTTCAAGGATATACAGGATTCAGACCTATTTTTCCTATGGTCCATCAATCTGTGGGTAACTTAGCAGGCCACTTGCCCTGCCAGTTGCACATTGCTGGTGGCCTGCCTTACAGAGATTCAGTTCCACCTCTGAAGGCAGTAGTACCTCAAGAAAACATGAGCTATTTCAAGGTAAGTCCACCCTTCCATGCATTTTTATGTTGGAAGGGAGGATACGATCCACTGTAATTACTTTTGTGTCTACTAAGTATGACTACAAAATAATCTACCAAAGCTATAATTACTACCTAATTAGTGTTTCCAAATAAAACCTACATAGTTACCGTACTGCTTGCTGTTTCTTCATGCTGTAGTAGTAGTCATCCTTAAACCTTTTGTGGCTGCTCATCACTTGTTACTAAACAAAGCCTAAATGCTACAGGCCTTGCCAAAAAAAACCTATTCCTCTTTTTCACTGTGAAACTGGATGTGAAAGAAAAAGTTTCAAACTGTGCTGCTCTTAGAAACATTAAGGCAGCATATAAATAGAATAGTAAACCTGTTAAGAAAGTTCTGGTCTTGTGTTTACATGTTCATTACCGTTTTGGACAAAGGGAGCCTGCAATTAATATTTTCCATTTCAAAACATAACTTTCTTTTCTCTTTCATATTAGGTTTATACTATTTTCCATGGTGCCGCTGTCCATAACCAGGAACTCCTCATTTGCTTGCTGATCAATTCATACAGTAAGTGACGTGTAACTCAGCTTCATTCTCTTGTGTCTTGGTGAAATAATTTCTTCCCTGATCAAACAAATCTGCCGTTTACCATAATCTCAATTTAACACCTACTTCAAGTGCTCAGCATTACTGTCTGAGTCTGAATAGGTTTTGCAAAGCAGAAATAAACGCCAGGAAAAACCACACAAGTCTTGTCTCCTTTTCTTGAAAGTTGGAACAGGCTTTGGGTTTTTATCACAGTGACAGGTTACATGGTAAACAAAGTTCAAGATCTTTGGTTTGGCCATTAAAGACAAGAATCGGTTGGACCTGAACAAAGCTGAAGGGAGCAACGCTTGAATGAAGACCAAGTTACACATTAAGACAGTTATTCTAAAGGAAGTGTCTCATGCCTGCGATCTAAAAATGTGTTCTTTCTGTACAGTAGGGCAGTTAGGGCACATTGCTCCTGTCTGACCAAGGAACTTATGAGAATGGGCAATATGGAAAAAAGGGGCTTTTGGAAAACATTCCGCCTTTTAAAGGCTAATTTATTTGTTAGGAGCATGGCTGGGAGGGGCTTAGCCTCAGCAAAATTGGTAGCCAATCCCTCTTTCGTCATATTACCAAGAAAGACTGTAAGAGAATAACTTTAATAAAAGACTCTCTTGCTAAAATTGGGCAGGAGCACTTTATCCCTTAACCAGCAAGTAACGGGGTAGCCAAGTCCCTCATTTGCATCATGTAGGATTTATCTAGTTCCTTCTTGTTCTTAAGCAAGCTAAATTGCATCCAAATCCAAGCTGAGTCATACAAAAGGTTGTCTAAGAGCCCAAACACCACATCAGCAGCCTCACTCCAAGACAGTCTCTGAAACAACTCCCAACATGCATGCCTGTGAAGTTCATCAGGGAGCCAGATGCTGCACTTGAGAAGAGTAACTCCTGCAAACCTTGACATCTTATTCCTCTAACTTCTAAGGAGAGTTGTGGAGGGTTCAAATTTGGACAAATGAGTTGACAGCCTTTTTCATTTTAAATTCTACAAATACTATGTACAATATTTAAGTGCTAGCTGTAAGGGGTAGAAAAAATGTTTTCAGGCAGAATATATTTTTATGTTTAAACATGTGTATGCTACATTTTTCTTCATCTGGGATAGATCTTTGGCTTTACAAGAATTACTGTGTATTGTGTGAAGAAATGACGGCACAAAATCTTTATGTAGCCTTAGTAAAGTACTATGATGAGTTTTCATCTTATGGTAAATATCATAACGCTGCTGAATGCTGTATATTTACCTGAAACTGAAAGAGTTAAAGGGATTTAGGAATTATTCCTCCTAATATCAGCTGGAGTTTGCATGGCTGAAATTTTAGACCATTTTCTTCTTGTACATAGGAGTATATAATTCCTGCATGACCTAGAAATCTTTTCTTTTTGACAGCTATACTAGACTGTTTATCCCAGATCACTAAGTTTGGATGTATGAAGAATACTATATGTGGTGGTTTTGTGTCAAGCCCAAAGCAAACAACCATTTTTGCTGGATATCTGATCCACTAAAAGACAGACAGTGTTTTGAATTATATATGTACGTTTCATTAGCTACCTCGCTGTGGTCCTGCAGAGACATATACCATTTCACTACGTAACCTTCATACCATTTCTCAACCACAACTGCAAACTTTCATATACACTGTACATACATAATCAGAGTGGGCTTGTCTGGGCACAACTTTTGCCTCTAGAAATAAGGCATTTTAAAGCATATTGACACATGCATGAAATGAAGAGAAAAAAAAAACATGGTACTAAATAGTTCAGTTCCCCTATAAGGGGAATCAGTGAGTCTTAATGTTTTGGAGGAAGCTTTAGTAGAACACAGAATTGCTGCTGCCTCACGGTCTTCTAGATCTTGTTTAAACCACCCAAGATACTCAAGAAACTGGGTGTTTCTGCCAAGGCAAAAAAAAGCCTAGCTTGTCTGAATACTAATGTGGAGTGATCTGAGATGTATTCATTTTTCCTCTGAGTTTTTGTCTGCCAACAAAACTATTGTATGCAGTGTTTTTGTAGCTGTGTTGGTCCCAGGTTATCTAACAAAACTATTGTAACTTCTATTACACTTACTGCTTGTCAGGGTTACTTTAGTGTTGTTATTATTTGTCTGTATCTCACTAGAACCTGAGGCCCCAGGACGCCATTAGATGCTTTACAAATTTTGAGTAAAAATAGATGGTCCCTGACCCGAATAGCTTACAGTCTAAATAGACAAGACAAACACAGGAAGGGGGAAAGGGATATAACATGCTAGCAGAGGAAACAGAATGGTGGTTTGCCAAAATCATGTGAGCGCCAAAATCTTTTTTCATATGTTTAGTTATATGGATTATTTTTTGTTTTAAAAATAATTTCTGGGTGGGATTCTGTTTGGCTGATGGTGCTGTGCTTTACATTGTCTCTATCCCTCCTCATCCCTATCTGCTGATCTCACTGTTTCCATAGTGCTCACAGCCCCAATAGCCCAAGAACTATTTACCTGTCTGGTGACCCAGGCAGCACAGTGCACGTGCACTTGGTATCAGGTGTATTTTTCCCCCCTCTTACCCATAAGGCTCTGCATCATGGGTGCCTTCAACCGATTGACTGTTGTTACTCAGAATGTCTGATATAAATACATTGCAATAAGTAAAGTGAGCTATTACCAGCTACGTGTAGGATGGAAGGAGAATTTGATCTAAAATGATATATGGCCCTTGTAAAGTGGGGAGCAAGGATGGAGTGGGCAGGGCAGTTAAATGTATGGGAGCTTATTTATTCAGCTATCCTCCTTTAGTGCAATGAATCTTAAGGACACTGTCAAGGTTTGCAAGCCCATAAATTAATCTACTAATGGTTACAGACTGATATAGAAAGTCTCCTGGATTTTAATGGGCCAGATTTTCAGACAGGTTAGCTATGCAACTGCACCGTGAATTTGTGTGCTGAGATGGCCAGCAAGGGATCCACTTAGTGCTAGCTGTAGTGACTTGTGATGTAAAAACCCTCTCCATTATTAGAGAGTGAAATGAGCAAACCAATTCATTTCACCAAAGGCCAGCAAAACTCTCATCACTCGGCAACTTATAGTGACCTCAATCTATTGCTACAAAAACAGCCATCCTTATTTTCAGCTCCCTTCAAAATACAGCTAAATCAGTGTTTGCTCCATGAATAAAAAAAAATTGTGCATATTTCAAGATCTTAAAATCAAAGTTATTTAAAAAGGAAAATTAAATTCTATTAGAAATGTATTGATGCTGCTGACCCTTTAAGGTTATACTCAGCTCCTACCCTCTACCAGCATTCTTGCCAGGCAGCCTGTACAAATATTATTATTACTTAAATAGACTCCAAATCATTACACTGTGTTTTTACTTGGTATTGAAGTTATTTAAATATAGTTTTCTTATGTTGTGATCCTTTGACAAATGCATAAATAGTTAGCACATTGTTAGCAACAGTGAAAAGGAAATGGATGCCTGGCAGGAGGAAAGGCAAATAATTTTCTCATGCTTGCTGGGCTGTTTCTGTAGTGTAAATCAACTGTTCTTCTCTGAAAGTAAAAACTTATTCCAAGATGTCAACAAAAGTAAAGTAATTAGGGAAGGAAATGTAATTCCTCTCTGCCTTCCCTCGACTCTCCCCTCCCAATCCCACATGTTCATAAAGTATTTAAAGTTATGAACATAGGTAGCTTAATTGGAGCAAAAAAGCAAATTAGGGCCCGATCTTGCAAACACACTCCTGTAAGTAATCCCACTGACGGCGCTCACATGAGACCATATGTTTGTGTATGTAAGTGTTTGCAGGACTAGGGGATAAGGGATCAATCCTGCAAGGTGCTGGACATCCTAGTCCTGATCTAGCAAAGCACAGGCTTAATTCTAAGCACTTGAGTAGTCCCACTGAAGTCATGTGACTAAACATCTTGCTGGAGCAGGATCAGTTCACTCAGCACCTTGCAGGATCTAACCCTTAATGTTTATCTTGGAATAGAGTGGAAACATCCTGGTGCTGCTTTGAGCAATGAATTTGATTTTTTTTTTTTTAAACAAAACTTTGCCAACCTCACTTGTGCTTCTGGTTCAAGTGTATAATAAAATTAACTACTGTAATATGCTTCTTCCACAATTTAGCTCTCAAATCCTTTGCTGCAAAAGCAGCTGTAAACCTCAAAGGCGTTTTTTTTTTCCTTAGTGTTAGCAATTAATATGCCACAAGTCTTTGCATAAATAAGTTGTCTATTTTAAAGCAACTCCGATGGGCTATTTCATTTTATATGACTGTTAATTAAGATGTTGATTAGCCCCGCTATTGAAGCATTGAAACCCTTTCTAAAAGAAATGGCCACTGTTCCAATTTTATTTTAATTAGTTGGACTTTGAGGTTATTTACTGCACTGTCAGCTATCAAAGCAAAGCTATTTAATTTGATGTTCAGTCCAAGCAGGTAGCAAGCAGAGTTTCACATTTGCCTGTAAGCAGAAATATGATTTAAGGTCATTTAAGAGTCATCAGCCTCACAGATGGGAAAATGCAAATTATCTAAAGGGGAAAATAACAATTGTTGTCTTGTCAAATAAAATCCGAACATTGTATTTTGCGTGAACACCCACCAGCTTCCAGCAATTTTATACAGAGCATGTTTCCCTTTGGGCGGAGAGTGTTAGGTCTTCCCTTTCATGCATCCTTCCATTGAGACACACTAACCCCCTCGGGAGGTGAAACCCACCCAGATATTTGTGATTTTAAAACTTCATTTGCGTCACTTTCAACAGAGATGGATCATTATTCTGGGATAAAACCACATCCTGCGCAATGAAGAAAACAGGCAACGTTTGACCTGAAAGGGGAAAAAAGGCAACTTTAAAGTGTTAAAAGAAACAGACAATGTTAAAGCCACTTCAGGAAACAAATTCTCTTTGTAATGTAATGTAATTATAATCTTTTCTAGCCTAAGTATAGTACCCTAGAGATTACTATAAGTAACTTATAATAGAATTTTTATTAGTGGCAATAATTTTTTATGATAATTAGTGGAATCTGCAGCCAATAAAATCAGAAGATATATAGTTATATCTTTTGTACAAGAAAAGCATTTCTTCAGACAGTTGAAACGTTAGGTAAGAAAATTGTATTATTTTATGATCATTCTACACTTTTATGTTTTGACTGTTTGGAATTCTTTTTTTTTTTTAAATGAGCTCTTTCTACTTAATATTATACTCAGTAGCCAGAGTAAAGTAGGCTATCTCCCACCCAGTTTTCGGTAAGCAATTTAGGTTTGTTTCCATTGATAATCCCTGTTCCGTCTCCTCTCAAACACCATTCTTAATGAAGTTTAGCATTTTTAAAAATCTTTCTCCTAGATGTGAGGTTAATCTTGGCTAATACTCAGCATTGTACTCATCAGTGAGATTATCTTGTCTTATTGATTAACATTGCTGCCACAGTCCTTAAAAAAATGAGGAGTGTACTGTAACACTGTCTTAATTCTGTAAAGGCCAAATTATGGCATATAGCCACTGGGTCAGTGTTAGAGGTGAGACAATACAGCATCACCCAAGGGAAGCCCCTAATGTACAGTCCCTCTCCAAGATCCCAAATGTACAATGGGAACACACATGCTACAACGTTCCTTTGGTAGCCCATCCCATACGTCTGGCCAGCTCTGTAGACCAATGCAGAACTAGGCTATGGCTGAAACTTTTCGCTTTTGGAGTGATTTGTATCTCAAAGAGTGCTAGAAGGAAACAGTATCCCAGAGCAGAGGGACTGCTACCAAGTCTGGCTTTTGTGCAGAGCGCATAAAGGAAGAAAACAGCCCCTTGCATACCCACACAAGGGCCAGGCACAATCCCACCTCTGCTGTTCAGCACCACAGTCTGCAGTCCTCACTTTGCTCATTCAAATGCCCCACTGAAACCAGTGAGAGATTTGCCTGTGTAAAGAAAGAGTAGAATGCCAAGAGCTGACTCTCATTGTAGCCACTTTGCAAAACAGGAGTTGAACTGTAAGCTGGACTCATTGGTTATGGCCATTTAGTTCACTAATAATAAAAGAAGAACCAGAATATTATTATACCATGCTTGTTTGGATGGAAGGATATTTTCCTTTGAAGGGGAGAAAGAAAGAAGAATGCCCTCAAAGATCAATTGAACCACACAGATTTCTACAGGCTCTGAAGAAGATACTGTTCAAATGCTTTGCCTATAGCCTGTTGCTATTCTCTGTTCTTGTCCCAGGAGACAGTAACCCCCAGCACTCTCTTCTCCTGCATCATCCTCACCAGTCACCAGAGTATGAAGATGGCCTTCAGGAAAAAGAAGCAAGGAGACTGCAAGAGTTTCAATGGCTGAAGTCACTGCCTTGGTCTGATGGAATTCTGAGGGCAGATCCATAGCTGTGTGGTAGGCAAAGAAGGTTTTTTTCACCTCCACGATAGCCTTGGAAACTTCATCTTCAGCAGAATTATATCAGTGGTGAACAACCAAGTAAAACCACTCTGCTGCCGAGTTGAATGTTTTACACTGTGAGTAATTTTCAGCCTGCTTTGGAGAGCAGATTGCTTCTATTTGGGCAGGGTCAAATTGGGGGAGGGCACTGTTGATGCAGGGATACTTTTCCAGGCTCCACCCATAAATTAAATCCCTCACAGTAGATTGTGCAGATATTCAAAATATGAGCATCTATGTTTGGGCCTCCCTCGGTAAAGTCTGCTCTGACCGCATTTGACCATGAGGGAAATTAGCAAAGCAAATTCTGCCTTTCCAGACTTTTTTAAGGCAACAGGTTGAAGGGCTGAGGTGTTTTAGACAGAAGGGATTATGGGTTTTCATTTTGGAGATTAGGAATAGGCCACTAGCAGACATTGGATTATATGAACATTTGTATATGTGCCTTCAATACATTGATTGCACATACGTCTGGAGATTAGAACAAGTGCATGTGACATGCCTAAATAAATGAAACTCAAATAGGATATTCTCAGTCCAGAAGCACTAGGCTGGGGAATTTAGGTGACTGAACTTTTATAAATGGTGTACAAGTAAAACACTTTTTTTTTAATCATAGTCTGTCAATTGACAGTGCAATTTGTTTTGGGAAAATACTAACTATATTAAATTACATATAAAATACCCCAAACTTTTGTGTCCCTCCCATGGGATGCAAAACAGCCCCCAAATCCAGAGATATATAGAGGCATGCCCTTTGCAATGATTGGTATTAGATTTTGAGGGTTACTTTTTCAGGAATTTTGGCATTTACCATGATACTACATCTGGTAAAGGTTTAACTGAAAAATTACCTATTCCTGAATTCAAATAAGTATTTTCTGCCAGTTTAAATGTATATCCCATACTGGATGGTTTTCATCTACCCTGGCGCCTGTTAAGTAACAAATCATGTTTCTTGCCTCCTGAGATGAACTTCAAAGTATGTAAGTAAAACATTATATAGAAGCCACATTACAAGTGATGAATAGTATTCTGTTGAGTTCTCCACAGGAATACAATATTTCTAGATCATAAGAATAGTGATAAAATCCTCAGAAGTGTGAGCTATGTACCCACACAACAAATTCACCAGTCAATAGATAATATGGAGAACACAGAATCAGCAGCAAAGCAGAGAAACATAGGGCTCTATCTGAGACATCTAGACCATGTCCAACTCACACTGTAGTCCATGGAAACATATCCAGTGATTCCAGTAGAAATTGGATTGAATTCTTTGTCACCAGGGAGTGTTGTAGCCTGTGGGAGTGCAAACCAAAGAAATCTGAGGTAGAAAAGGAGACAGCTGTTTGGTAACCTCTTCATCTTCAGACTATAGCAAGTACAAGGGAAGCTTAAAGCTTTCCATCCATGGAACCTAACAGGTAATATCAATTGCTTATCTTTAGCAAATATTAGAATATGATAGACACTGGAGGTCTTTGCAAATTTCATGAGCAATGTATAGTTTCCAGGCAGACATTGGGCCAAATTCAATCTGATAACGACTGGATTTGGTCCATTATTTTTTAAATAAATAAATAAATAATAAAAATATTAGGCGTTCAAAAATTTTCATAGTTTTTGTTTTTCAATTAAACAAAAAAAATCCATTTTTGAAAACCAAAACATCTTTAGTTTTGTTTTTTTCTTCATTTCCCTTCCTTTGTCCCCATTTTTCCACTTCCAAATTAAAACAAAATGGAAGGAAGGACCAAAAAGCTGAAAACCAAAAATGTTTCCATTGCCAAAAACCAAAAATGTTTTGGTTTTCAGTTTTTCATCACAAATAAACAAACAAAAATTCAAATGAAAACTTCTGTGAAAATTTGTGTTTATTTTAAAAAGAAAGTTTTCATGAAAACTTTTCAACCAGCTTTAAAAAAAATGAACTTTTTTTATGTAAGAGATATGGATAATCAGAAATTTTAGATACAGTATATGATTGCAGTTACAACACAATGAAGAATTTATCAGTAGAACAATGGCTAATAAACTAGTAGTAATACATTACAGCCTCTTTTTCTGGGTAGTTTCCAGATCGCTCTGGCAATGGTGGTTAACACCCTTTCTACCTCAAGGAAGGAAAGACTATCTAAAGGCCAACATCCCAATTGTGTTTGTAAAAAAAAAAAAAAAAAAAAAAAAAAAGGCACTCCTCTGGTGGGACATGAAATGATGACCTTCAAAAGGAGTATTCCTGATTCTCTTTTAACTTTTGCTTGCTTGTTGCAAAGGCACAACTGTGGTGCAACTGAAGTGCCCAATTCTTATTGAGAAAGCAAGTTCTGTACTTCAGTAAAAGAATGTGTGGAGCGTATTGAAAGAAAAGATAGGAAAGTGTAGGTAGGAATGTGATCGAGTGTACATAAAATAAGTGAAGACAAGTATCCTCATGTTTGCTACAGTGGTGACGTGTGTTATCTCAACATGTTATCAGGAGATAAGATGTTTGGGTTCCCATGAGCCAATGCAACTTGTCACAATTTAAACTTGCAATTATTTCTTATGGAAATAAGAGCACGGGACAAAGCAGGCCAGATTAGTACTTTGAATCCTTGCAGTCGCAAATATTATAGCTTTTCCCATACTGAAGGTACTGTTGAAGGGTCAAGATGGAGTGAAAATACGTCATTCTGTTTTTCATTGGATTCTTTTATTTCTCTTGTAAGGACAAGATTGACTAAATGGTTTGTTTTCAACTCCCTCTTTTTCCCTACTTGTTAGCTTTATTCATCACTAGGCTCCTCAAAATATTTTTGAAGAAAAAACATTACACCACAGCCAAAACATTTTGCTGAAACAGATTTTGAAGACATTTTTGGCAATAAGGTTTTTGAGGTCTAGGGTGGACATGAGAGAGAGGAGTTGAAAACCTGACTTTTTCAATCCAAAATCAAATGTTTTGACACAGTTCCATTTCACAAAAAGGTTTTGTTTTCATTCCCATGTGGAGCCAAAATGTTTTTCTTAATCTTGAAAGTTGCCACAAAATGGGTGCTATACTTCACCCATTAATTAAAGAAAACAATCGAGAATTATTGTTATATTCCAGAATAAATGATCAGACAACTTGTGTGACATAGAATTTTGATACCAATATTTAATGGTGTTGTCTCCCATCTTGCAATCTGTGAACGTGTGTGAGTGTATATACCATGTGACGCTAAGGTAGAATACACTGCACATAGTAATTAGTTTCATATAATTACTGCAGCAATGTTTCTTGTAGCTACTGTGTGTGCCAGGTTGCCCCAGGTACTTTACATATCCAGCTTTTTGTCAAATTAGTCATTTTTAAATTACTATCTATTTTGCCTATTGAAGCATGACACACCTTTTTCTAACCCCACCTCCTTTTCAGGCTGTGCTGTGCCTAGTGTTTTTGAGGGAAGGGAATAGGAGGCATGAATTTCCACAGTGTGTAAAAGAACAGGACAAACATGTCACAGGTTTTTTTTTTTTTTAAGAGAAAAAAGTCTGTAATAATCCACCATTTTCCTCCCCTTTTTCTAGTTTTGTGAATGGAGTAGGTAAAAGGTCAAACATGTTTTAGGTCTCATGGCCATTCCTCTCTACATAAATTTTGTTATGTCCTTTCTTATGTTATATTGTTGTTTTCATGCCCATGAGCATGAGGAACTAATACCACAGGCTTGAATCTAGCAGGCGGTGGGCAGCTTCTGTACAAGCTTTTCCACACAGCTTTGCCAATATTTTAGTCCTAAGCCGCAATACCCCTGTTTTTCCAGGCCAGGGCCTCTCTTAAATAGAATACTTATTGTGCCCAATTGTCTGGTTGTTTTGTGCTGTGTAGAAATGGAGAATATGATGACACCCCACATTCATTTTCACTTGTGACCAAAATCAAATTTGAACCCTAGTCACTAGATATGGCCTGGACATTTTTTAAAGAAGCTGCCTTTGGGCTGAAAATGCAATAAATAGCGTGTAGTGGTATATGGACATTAAAAGAGAAGAAAAGTAATGTGAGATATTGCCAGAAAGAACATAGGCAGATGAATTTTTTTAAAGCTGTGATTTTGGATTTAGCTACCTGTTAATCAGCAACATTTTAGCAAGACTTTCCTTGTGCTATCCTTTCAAACATCAGTACTGGTAGTACTGTATCTTTTGAACACACTAAACTATACTCTCAGATTGTCACTCAAATAGCTTAAAAGTGTATTTGGGTACCCAGGTATCCATCTGAACATTCAAATACAGGGTTTGTACAACCAATTATCATTAGAAAATTGAGCCCCCTGGTAAACAGATAAACTAATCTAGCATTATTTGTAGTTCCCTGTATGCTCCTGTATTCCTTTTCATATCTCAACATTTGCCATTTAAAACAATTATGTTCCAAAAATCAGCATTTATCCACAGTTCTCTCACTTTGGTAGATGATATACCACAGTTCTTTCATATTCTAAGCATAGGAAATAACTGTGATATCTTGGGATACTATAGTTTGGTAACTACTGGCTTCTTAGTGGCAACCACTCTTCATACAATATATATCAATCTGAGTCACACATACAGACTTGACTCCAGTTCAGCCAATGGCTCAACGGTAACTCAGAGTGAGAAATCTGCAGAAATTATCAACTGATTTCCAATCCAGCAAACTCTGATATTTTCACCTTATTTATATTTTATACTCATTAGTCCTCCTCACTGTGTCTGGAACAAGCCAGCATTTCAGCGCATTCCATGATAATGTGTAGAACATGCAGAGCTTAAAACACAACTTTAGAATTACACAATCTGATCAGTTTTTAATATAAAAATTGATCAACATGTGAAATGTGGGATGGGCTGAATCATCTCCAGAGTACTTGAATTAATAGAAAATTCTGTTCCACCCTATCTCTAACTTTGGCTAGCTTAGAGCTGAATGATGCAGTCTGTATTCTAGAAAAGCTCCCATTGGAAGTTAAAGGGAATTTTGCTTGAGTAAGGACTGCAGAATTTGGCCCCTATTTAGTAAAAACATTGTTTTCTCTCTCAGCACTGTAAGGAAAACATTGTTTTCTCTCTCTGTACTGTGTGTTTTGCTACATAAGGAGGGTTGAAGTTAGAATATTTCAGATCAGTCTCTCCCACGCAT